>NC_051076.1:55338817-55436317 GCF_004664715.2 Peromyscus leucopus | reverse complement strand
GGAGGGGGAGTCAGGAGCCAGTGGGCTCATGCTCAGTGGGAGTTATGGGTGAAGAAGCATTCAGTTAACCAACACCCTGGAGACCTCACAAACTCTTTCCAGCAGGAACAAGTTGCTAAAACTGATTTACACCTTGGTGTGATAGCAATGTCTATGGCGTTGGGTTAAAAGGCAAGAACATTTTGAGGGAAAAAATATAACCCAGAAGACAAAAGAGACAAAGGTGAATGAGCAAGACACAAGAGCAGATAGGCTGGACCATCATGGTCTCTCATTGGGACAGTCTGGAAAACCGGAGGGTGGAGTGTCCCGGTTGCTGGACAGACCATTCATTCTGGGTAGGTGCCCACTTGAGCCTGAAAGGCGGTACCAGCACTGATGTCCCAGGAGCTTGGCAGCTGAAGGGGTGGTGTGGATCCCAGTGTAGGGTCCTGTCCACTGAGGCTGTAGAGACTTAGAAGTCCCCAGTCCCCAGGGGAGAGTGGGACGGGCTCAGGAGCAGTTGGGTCCATTGGCTTGGGGGCAGGGAGATAGCTGTTAGCATGTGAACAGAGAAGGGATTGTAGAAGGGAAGGGTAGGGTAGATACCCCTCCAGTGGAGGGGTCTGGGCCTGGAGGTGGTTGTGGTGGTAATCTATTTGTACTGAAATGTGATTTTGATTGTATGTTAATAAATAAAGTTGTCCGGGGGTCAGAGCTATTAGAGCCATAGACAGAGTGTGGTGGTGGTGGTGGTGGTGGTGGTGGTGGTGGTGGTGGTGGTGGTGGCACACGCCTTTAATCCCATAGATCTCTGTGTGTTCAGGGATACAGCCAGCATTGGAGACGTATGCCTTTAAGACCTGGGGGGCTGTACATACAGACAGTGACGAGGCAGTCACGTGTTTGGGTTTACAACCAATGAGAAGGCAGAACAAAATACTATAAAAAGACGAACAGACAGGATATAGCTCTCTTTTCGGGAAGCTGGGACACCACAGGAGGAAGGGTGAGATTTTAGCTCTGAGCTCTGACCTCTCGGCTTTCTCTTTTACATTGTTTCTGTATTTCTTTCTTTTTTTTTTTTTTGGTTTTTCGAGACAGGGTTTCTCTGTGTAGTTTTGGTGCCTGTCCTGGAACTCACTTGGTAGCCCAGGCTGACCTCGAACTCACAGAGATCCGCCTGCCTCTGCCTCCCGAGTGCTGGGATTAAAGGCGTGCGCCACCACCGCCCGGCTTGTTTCTGTATTTCTTATTTAATAAGATTGTTGGTTACATCTACATCTGGCGCCCAACGTAACAAGAATCCATTAAAAACCGCTTGGCTTGGCGGCAGGTCCACTTTCCCGCAAGGGCGGCAGGCTGAGCGGCCGGCTTCCTAGTCCGAGCGGCGACTTCCTAGTCCAAGCGGCGACTTCCTAGCCCGGGTCTAGGTCTGCTTGACCTCAGGCTGGACTATCTGTGAGCTGCTTGCTTAAAGCCTGCTTGCTTAAAGCCAGTGCTACAAACAACTCAAAACTGCCCTGCCAAACAGGGCCCTGCCTGTAAAGCCAATACACGTGGTCGGAGCTTAAGGAAGCCAGACCCAAGCCTTGACTCGGCACAAGAGGGAACATGTGGCTGGATTTAAGCTTTAGCCGGCTACGCTTTCTTGTGCGTTCTCTCTCTCTCTCTCTCTCTCTCTCTCTCTCTCTCTCTCTCTCTCTCTCTCTTTGGATTTACACCTTGGACACTAGGTGGCTGTTTTGAAAATCCCCTCGGATTTCTACTGTTCTACGCAGTTTTGGTAAGTCACAATATATCAGATATTTTAAAGGAAACAATTTAAAAGAGAATTTTTTTCCACATTAAAAAACATGGGTTTTATGTGTACATTAGAAGAAAATTGGGTTTTGTTCGAAATTTTAGGCAGTCTGACAATGGAACAACTATATGAGAAGATTAGTATTGGTGGAATTATGCAGTTTATCACTATGCTAATCCTCATTTTAATATTTAAAAAGATAGTCAATTTAAGTGCCAGGATAACAGCTTTAGAAAACCTTGTTAAACCTGTGAAAATTCAGACAGAAGAAATTAACAACGAAGTTGTTTCAAGTTTGGATCATAAGGTTATAGAAAGAAAGCCTGTTTTCACACAGTCACCCTTAATTTATCCTGTAACCGTACAGCAGATGCCTGATCAAATGGCTACACAAAATATTTGGGCTCCAATTGAAATGTTGGATTTAAAAAGGTTTAAGGAGGCAATAGTATCTTATGGCATGCATTCCCCATATGTAAAGCAAATGTTAAACTCTTGGTAAACATATAATAGGATTGTACCACAGGACTGGCAGGACCTTGCACAGGACTGGCGGGACCTTGAAGAGACTTCAATTTCTGACCTGGTTTAAGGATGAGGCTAAAAACATAGAAAGACAATGGAGGGATAAAGGAATACAAGTTTGCCAGGGTCAGCTTATTGGAGAAGGTCAATATGCTTCAGTACAAACACAATGTTTATATGATGTCCAAACCCTAATTTTATGTCGAACGGCAGCCTTGAATGCATGGGACAGAGTTGAGGAACCAGGAAAAAAAATCTGAGTCATTTACAAAGGTGATGCAATGCCCAAAAGAGTCTTTTACAGATTTTTTACAAAGATTGGCTTCAGCAGTAAAGAGAATGGTCTCGGATTCAGAAGCTGGTAAGGCAATAATTGAATCTTTGGCCTTTGAGAATGTGAATGCAGCATGCAAAAGAATAATCAGGCCATTAAGGACAAGATCTGCACCTTTGGAAGATTGGATTAGAGACACAGTTAATGTTGAAGCTGATGAGCATGATGATATGTGGGTAGGAGAAGCAATTTCAAAAGGTTTGAGAAATGTTAGATGTTTTGGATGTGGAAAGCAAGGACATTTGAAAAGGGACTGTAGCCAGGTCATTCTGAGAAACAATGTTTCTTCAAGGAACAATGGCAACAGAATGCCCCTTCCTTCTGGAGTATGCAGAAGGTGTGGTAAGGGAAAACACTGGACCAACGAATGTAGATCAACAAAGGACAGACAGGGTAATCCTTTGCCTCACTCTTCGGGAAACTCCCAGAGGGGCCTCGCACAGGCCCCCATTACAAATCCAGTTCAAACCTTTCCTGCAGCCATAGAGGAAATCCCTGCTCTGAGCGATTAAATAACCAAATGCCTATTGGAATAAATCATGCTGGTCAGGATGATGAAACAGAGAGAATAGAAAATTCAGGAGAAAACATAAAGAAAAATTTTTGGCAAACTTTTATTAATGAACAAAGACCAAAATTAACAATAAAAATAAATGGTGTTTTGTTGTCTGGTCTGGTAGACACAGGTGCGGACATTACCATAATTGCACCAGAATTTTGGCATCCAACTTGGCCTCTTCAGGAGGTAAACGTTCAACTGTTAGGAATTGGGACATTATCTCAGGTGAAACAGAGTGCAAGATGGCTCGAATGTATAGGTCCAGAAGGACAGAGAGGAAAATTAAAACCATATGTGGCTAACATAACTATGAACCTGTGGGGTTGAGACTTGTTGCAACAATGGAATACTCAGATTAACATCCCTCCAATCTCAGAAACAAAACATAAACTAACACATGTTACTGAGAGAAATATTAGAAGATATTGTTTTAATGAGTGGTCACCAGCCATCCATATTATACAAGAACAGGGCACAATAACTGATGATCTTCCAAAGACACCAACAGCTCTACCTTTAAAATGGTTAACAGATAAGCCTGTATGGGTCCAGCAATGGCCTTTAACAACAGAGAAACTCCAGGCTTTAGAAGAGCTGGTAGAAGAACAGTTAAATGCTCAGCATATTGAAGAATCAACCAATTCTTGGAATTCTCCTGTATTTGTTATTAAAAAGAAATCTGGTAAATGAAGAATGGTAACAGACCTTAGAGCAATTAACGAAGTAATTCAGCCAATGGGCTCTCTACAATCTGGGATGCCTTTGCCTACTCTATTACCAAAAGGATGGCCTCTCATAGTTATTGATTTAAAAGACTGTTTCTTTTCAATACCCTTACAAGAAAAAGACAAAGAAAGATTTGCTTTTACAGTACCTACTTATAATAATTCTCAACCGGTTAAAAGATTTCAATGGAGGGTCCTCCCACAGGGAATGTTGAATAGCCCAACTCTGTGCCAATATTTTGTACAACAGCCATTGGAAGTGATACGTAAAAAATTTCCTAAATCTATAATTTATCATTATATGGATGATATTTTACTAGCTGACTCAAATGCAGATACTTTAGAAAGAATGTTTGAAGAAGTAAAGAAAATTTTGCCTTGCTGGGGATTACAAATTGCTCCTGAAAAAATACAAAGAGGAGATTCTATTAATTATTTAGGATATAAAATAGAGCTACAAAAAATTAGACCCCGAAAGGTGCAAATTAGGAGAGATAGACTACAGACTCTTAATGACTTTCAAAGATTATTTGGAGATATTTCTCATCTACGAACTATTGTTGGGGTAAAAAATGATGAACTGACTAATTTGTTCAAAACCTTAGAAGGTGACAAGGACTTAAATAGTCCAAGAGAATTATCACCCGAAGCTGAGAAAGAATTGGCCTTGGTAGAAAAGAAAGTGCATGAAGGACACGTGGATCGTATTGATCCAAAGCTGGATTGCATTTTGGTTATTTTACCTTCTAGGCGTTCTCCTACTGGAATATTAATGCAGATGGAAGATATTATATTG
The DNA here is from genome assembly GCF_004664715.2 of Peromyscus leucopus. NCBI lineage: Eukaryota > Metazoa > Chordata > Mammalia > Rodentia > Cricetidae > Peromyscus > Peromyscus leucopus. The sequence goes on along the minus strand of NC_051076.1, from coordinate 55,431,595 downwards.
GAATGGATATTTTTACCAAATAAACCAAATAAAAAATTAAAAACTTATGTGGAAAAAAATCTCTGACTTGATTTACAAAGGAAAATTGAGACTTCGTCAATTAGCAGGCATAGACCCAGCAGAAATTGTCGTACCATTAACTAAGGAGGACATTGAAAAATTATGGACAGAAAGTGAACCTTGGCAAAGAGCTTGCAGTAATTTTTTGGGAGAAATTAACAGCAAATATCCCAAAAGCAATAGAATTGATCTTATAAAGAGAGCTGATTGGATCTTGCCTCGAATTGTACGGCAAAAACCCATATCTGGAGTTCGTACATTTTATACGGATGCCAACAAAGAAGGAAAGGCAGGTTACAAATCAGAAAATTTAAGTAGAGTGGTTCAAAGTCCATATAATTCAGTTCAAAAATCAGAATTGTATGCTATTCTGTTTGTATTAATGGATCTTTCAGAACCTCTCAACATAGTAACTGACTCTCAGTATGCTGAAAGAGTGGTGTTACATATTGAGACTGCAGAATTTATCCCTGATGCTTCAGAATTAACTTCACTATTTATTCAATTACAAGATACAATCAGGAAAAGGAATCATCCTTTATATATAACTCACATTCAATCCCATACTGGTCTGCCAGGCCCTCTAGCACAAGGCAATGATGAGATTGATAAATTATTGATAGGAAATGTGCTGGAGGCCTCAGAATTTCATAAAAAAAAACATCATGTCAATAGTAAAGGTTTAAAAAAGGATTTTTCCATAACCTGGCAATAAGCCAAGGAAATAGTAAAGAAATGTCCTACTTGTTCCTTCTACAATCAAACACCATTACCAGCAGGATGTAACCCAAAGGGTACTCAGTGAAATGAAATCTGGCAGATGGACATGTTTCACTTTGCAGAATTTGGAAAATTGAAATATGTACACCACACCATCGATACTTATTCAGGATTTCAATGGGCAACTGCTTTGAGTTCTGAAAAAGCTGATTCTGTAATCACTCATTTGCTAGAAGTTATGGCCATCATGGGTATACCTGCACAAATCAAAACTGACAATGCTCCATCATATGTCTCTGTTAAAATGAAACAGTTTTTTGCTTATTACAATATAAAGCATATTACAGGCATACCACATAATCCTACAGGTCAAGCAGTTATAGAAAGATCAAACAGAACTCTAAAGGATATGCTAAATAAACAGAAATGGGTAACAAAACCCCCCAGAAATAGACTGCATAATGCTCTTCTAACTTTGAATTTTCTGAATGCCAATGAGAAAGGAACAACAGCTGCAGAGAGACATTGGATAATAGAAAAAACTACAGAATTAAATCAGCCTATATACTTTAAGGATGTGCTGACCTCAGAATGGAAACCTGGGTATGTATTACATTGGGGACGAGGTTTTGCTTTTGTTTCTACAGGAGAAGATAAGCTGTGGGTACCATCAAAATTGATAAAGGTTCGATTTGAACAAGAGAGACCTCTTAATTGAGGAGGTGATAGTTCATCAACCAGTATGAACATCCAATTTAAACTAACTTGTACCAGTAACACATGCCTTTTCATTTAATCAGATAATAACTTGCCAAAAGGAAACATCCCCAAAATTAGTCTTGGGGAAAGGTTTTTGTTTTTGTCTTTTAGGAGAATGAAGGTTAAGGAATCTGAAGAACACTGGACAAATGAGACAACTGAAGAAAAGGGACAAATCATCTATCCTAAGAAACAGAGTGAAATGGTGTATGGGTATATATTATCTAAAAAATTTTATGTCTTCCTAAATGTTTGTTTCTGCTTTTCTCTAAAGATTTAACACTATTGGTCTTCTAATAGTCCCAGTTCAATAAAAATTTAAAGCTGACTTTGGAGTTGGAGAATGGCTCTCTCCTTCTTTAAACTCAAGCATGTTGTTAAAAGGAAAATGCAAACTCCCTGTATCATGCCAGAATAAAAGAGCCTTCTTCTGCTATGGTACAGGACAAAAGCAAAATTAATTAAGGGACTATTCTATTACTAATCTCAACTCTTTGATTCTATTCTGATTCTTTAAACTTTTCTTAAAGTATAAATTTTATATCAAAATTTACAAGATAAATATATATATATATACATTTTAAACTTTGTTAAGATATGAATGGTCATTTAGAGTACTAACTAATTCTAGAAAAAAGGCTACCTGCATATATATGTCTTTGTGTTCGAGTCTCTTATCAGTTTTCTGCAGGAAATCACGGCCAGGCCTAACATCAACTGAAGTCTCCAGGAAGAAGATGGGGCCCCACAACAACAACAATTCCACGTGGACAATAATAATATCAATAAGCTGACAAACATCATCCACAGATCAGCTTTGAACTACAAGGTGCTCAGAGCAATTTTGAGATGACTAGCTGAGATGATCCAGTCTCAAAGACTACTTGAATAAGGACTTGAGATAAACCCTGAACTTTGGCATTATACACAGACTGGATAATGAAGGATATAGTTACCTTTCCTAGAATTTGACAATTAACCTAAAATTTTTCTTTCAGGATAAAGAAAACTTCGTCCATACCCAGCAGGAAGCAATTTTAAGAATACGACACCCACATTCCCAAAAAGGTGGCGTGGGGCGGGTGGTTTTTTGGTCTTTTTAATGGGTTTTGGGTCTGGGGTAATTTTCATTGTTTAGGGGGTTGGTTACAAGTTGTTGTCAAGGGTTAGGAAAAAGGCTAAGCAAAGGAGATTAGATTTAAGGTTCTTGTTTAAAAGAAAAGAAAAGAAAAGAAAAGAAAGAAAGAAAAGAAAAAGACAATTACTAGTTTTAAATACTTTACATTGGATTGGATTGTTTTATATTGTATACAAATTTGAAACTGATATTGTTAGAAAATGCTATATGTATATTTCTAATTGTATTTATACCATTCATTTAACAATGTAGTGCAATTTTCTGATCCTTGAATGTTATTATTACCAACTATTAGGATATAAAGAAATGAAAGTTAGTAGTCAGACATTACAATAGAACTTGTAGTCATATTAGATATATTTTAAAAATTGATCAGAGATGTTTTAGACAGGTCATCTTCAAACCCTTCAGAGATCTACAGAATATGGCATTTAAAATATTTTAATAACTTAGAAAATTTTTCTTTTTTGAGACATGTCGGCTCCTGGCAGTACCAATCTACTTCAGAGAAAATACGGGCATTGAAGAAACTGCATATGGAGTCAACTTTCACTGTGGCAAAAGTTAGCCACTGGACAACAAAGTATCCTCGAATCAACAGGACAAAATGGACAGACAGAACACGAAACAAAGCACTACTGATTCTTGCCAAAACAAGTGTGGTTATGGCTTTATCAAAAGGCATCTTCTGAGGCCAGGACAATATGGCCCCATCCCTGAAGTGGCCTTCGCATCCAGAAAAGGTGCGGTGTCCTTTTCTTTGAAGGCAGCTTAACAGGCAGAGGGCCGATGGCTTCTGTTGTGCAATGGAACAGCAGCTGAAAGCTCACACCTCTTGATAGTAGACTGGCATTTAATAGAGGGATGTGGAGAAGAAGGGGATGCTGAGATGAAGCCATATATACACAGCCAAGAAGAACGGACAGCTGAATTCAAAAACTGTCAACAATTTCCAGAATTTAAAATCCTGAATCATGACAGGACACTAGTGGAATTCAGGTGTTTCTGGTACGTGGACTGCTCTCACCCAATGTGAGGTTGAACTGTTGACCTTGTGTACATCCTACTTCACAAATGAGTCTGTCAGATACACTAAGCCAATAGGCTGAAGATGATGCCCCAACACTGCGAAGAAACCTCAGGTGACTGCCCAGGCAGCTGACTGTTTCTGTCAACTCACAAATTTTTTGGAAGTTGCTTGCATGCACTTCCTGTTTTTATTTTTGTTAGCTAATATTATTCCCTTCTTCGGTCTCTGAGGGAGTTGAAGATTAGTTAGTTATGGTCGAAGATTAGTTAGTTATAGTTGAAAATTAATTAGGATAGAAAGTGCATTAGATACAACTTGGATTTACCAAAATAGGAAAGATGATGGAATTATTTTCTCTGATTTGTCAAATACCTGTTTAGGTATTTATTACTTGTATATATTGTATACAGTTATTGTAATTTTGTATATAGTTTTCTTTTATTAGTTATAACCTTTTGCTTTTTTTCTTTTTATTAAAATAGAAGAGGGGAAATGTGGTGGTAATCTAATTGTACTGAAATGTGATTTTGATTGTATGTTAATAAATAAAGTTGCCCGGGGGTCAGAGCTATTAGAGCCATAGCAAGAGTGTGGCACACGCCTTTAATCCCATAGATCTCTGTGTGTTCAGGGATACAGCCAGCATTGGACACATATGCCTTTAAGACCTAGGGGGCTGTACATTCAGACAGTGACAAAGCAGTCACGTGTTTGGGTTTACAACCAATGAGAAGGCAGAACAAAATAATATAAAAAGACGAACAGACAGGATATAGCTCTCTTTTCGGGAAGCTGGGACACCACAGGAGGAAGGGTGAGATTTTAGCTCTGAGCTCTGACCTCTAGGTTTTCTCTTTTACATTGTTTCTGTATTTCTTATTTAATAAGATTGTTGGTTACATCTACAGGTGGTAGTTGAGGAGGAATGGCTTTCCATAAAGGAGCTCAAAAGGACTTAAGTCTGGGGGGCTGGAGAGATGGCTCAGAGGTTAAGAGCACTGACTGCTCTTCCAGAGGTCCTGGGTTCAATTCCCAGCAACCACATGGTAGCTCACAACCATCTGTAATGAGATCTGGTGCCATCTTCTGGCCTACAGTCACATATGCTGTATACATAATAAATAAATAAATCTTTAAAAAAAAAAAAAAAAGACTTAAGTCTGTAGGAGAGTGTGGGTAGTCCGAAAGCAGGTAAGGGCAATGGAGAGGAGGGAGGGCCAAGACAACCTGGGTTCCATAGAGAACTTAGTGAGTTGCTGTTGGATGAGTCTGTTGGCCGTCTCAACCTTTCCTAAGGATTGTGGGCAATAGGGGATATGAAGTTTCCAAGAGATGCTGAGGGCTTCAAACATGAGCTCGATAATCCTGGAAGTAAAAGCTGCGCTGTTGTCCTTTTGGATGGTCTGTGGCATTCGAACTGAAGGATGATGTGTTCAAGGAATACCTGAGACGCCACATCTATGGTTTTCCTGGGGGTGGGGAATGCCTCTATCCATACCAGAAATGTGTCAAAACAAGAGTTAGGAGATAATGGAGCTTTATATGAGTGGGCATGCAGGTGAAGTCAACCTGCCACACCTGGTTGGTATCCTCAGAGCTGGTGCAAGAGCTGGAGTATTTGGAGGGCCCCCTGTAGGTTGGCCTTGGCACACATCTGACAGGAGGACTGGACCTGTAAAATATGGCTAGAAGATGGGTGGGATCAAGAGGGGCTCTAAGAAATGGAACAAAGCCTTGGGGTCTATGTGTAAGGATGTCTGAAATGATAGAGAGTGCCTGGTCCTGGGGGAGGATGGGGTGGTTGTTTAAGTAGCACCATCCATTTTTGTCTGTGTGGTCCCTTTATTCAGGAGTTTGTCCCTCTCCTCTGGTTGGTAACAGGGCTGATAAGAGGGTGTCAAAAACAAAATATGTCCTGTAGATCCAGCAGAGCTGAAGGACTAGTCCCCGGGCTACTGAGTCAGCCCTGGTATTGCCTAAGGCCACTGGGTCCTTGGAGGACTGATGTCCCTGGCAGTGGATTAGGGCTACCTCTACAGGGAGCTGGAGGGCCTCCAAGAGGTTGGCTATAAGGGGTCTGTTGACAATGGAAGTGTCCTTGGTAGTGAGGAAGCCCCTTTCCTTCCAAAGGACAGAATGGGTATGGGCTATTGAAAAGGTATATTTAGAGTTGATGTAGATGTTAGTCCATTGACCCTTAGGTATTTGGAGTGCTCTAGTCAAGATGATTAACTTGGCTTTTTGTGAAGAGGTCTCCACCAGCAGGAGGGTTGCTTCAATAATTTTACTGGAAGTGACCACCACATAAGCCATCTGGCAGTTTCCTGATCTGTCTATAAGGGAGCTTCCATCATCAAAGAGGGTGAGTTGGAGGTCTGTGAGGGGTTGGTCTAGGAGAGGTGAGCAAGCACAAGGCCTCCATAGGCTCTGGGCAGTAGTGGGAGGGGGCATCAGAGGAGGGAGGGAAAGGGAGAGGGGTTGTAGGGTCTAGGGCAGGGCTGGAGGCCAAGGTAATTGGGGGTTTTCTAGAAACAGTAAATGAAAGATCTGGATCCATGAGGGCCCAAGAAGGGAAAGAGAATGGCTCAGAAGGTCTGAGAGGTGGTGGATGGAACATATAATGATTGGCTGAAACAGAGTGATCTTGAGGGCCTCCCAGGTGAGTTCAGCTGATGCTGATAGGGCTCTCAAACATGGCTGCCATCCACACATGGTGGGGTCTAGTTTGGACAGAAAAGCAACAGCCCAATTCAAAGGCCCAACTGGTTGGGGTAGAACCCTGGTGGCCATTCCCACCTTTTCATCTGTTATAGAGGTGGTAGGTAGAGTCTGGGAGAGCTAGGGTGGGGCCATTAGGAGGGCCTTCTGAAGTAAAGAGAAGTGGTGGCAGATGGTAGCCGGGTGGGTGAGGGGCCTCCTGGGGGTCTCTCTGGCTGTCTGGTACAGAGGTTTGGCCTTGATGGCAAAGTTAGGGATCCAGTGTTGGAAGAATCCCATCATGCCCATCTGGTCTGCTGTGGTTGGGGGCTGTAAGTTCCACAGGGCTTAGACCCTGGGCTGAGTTGAACGCTTAAATACACAACAGTGGGAGAACATAGCTGAGCCTTAGATGGGGAAACACAGTATCCCAGGGAGCCAATGTAGTTTAGGAGCAAAGAGGTGGCCTCTTGGGACAGAGACAGGGAGGGACTTACAAAACACCAGTCTAAACAGAGCTTCTCTGTCCTGTCCCATTCTGCAGCCCCTTCCAAATAATCACTCAAAGGCTTATATTAATTATAAATGTTCAGCCGGTAGCTCAGGCTTATTACTAACTAGCTCTTACACTTAAATTAACCCATAATTCTTATCTATGCTTTGCCACGTGGTCCATGACTTATTACCTAATTTTTTTTTGCATGCCTTGCTTCCTTGGCAGCTGACTAGCATCTCTTGATTCTGCCCTTCTCCTTCCCATCATCCTCAGTTTGGCTTTCCTGCCTAACTTCCTGACCAGCTACCAGCCCATCAGCTTTTTATTAACCAGTGAGAGTAATACATATTCATAGTGTAGAAAAGGGTTGTTCTACAGCACACCACGTTCCTGCCTTGTTTGAGTTCCTGTCCTGACTTCCTTATATGGAAATGTAAGCCAAATAAATCCCTTCCCTACCAAACTTGGTGTTTTATCATAGCAATAGTAATCCAAACTAAAACAGACATGATGGCCTGTGGGATGTCTTTCTGTATGCTGTGAATATGTGTTGCTCTGATTGGTGGATAAATAAAGCTCCATTGGCCTATGGCAAGGCAGCGTAAAGGCAGCCAGGAAATCCAAGCAGAGATACAGAGAAAAGAAAGGAGAGGAGGGAGAGACACCAGTCGCTGCCTAAGGAGGAGCAAGATACCAGCAGACCGGTAATGCCACGGCCATGTGGCAACTTATAGATTAATAGAAATGGGTTAAGTTATAAGAGCTAGCTAGCAAGACGCCTGCCATAGGCCATACAGTTGATAATCAATAATTAAGCCTCTGAATGATTATTTTATAAGTGGCTGAGGGACTGTGGGGCCAGGTGGGACCAGGCAGGACTAGAAGAACTCGGGACTTCAGGACCAGGCAGGGCTGGAGAAACCTTCCAGCAGCATGACGGGACACTGTCCAACCCTCAGGTATACAATATGAATCCCAACAGATGTCCAAAGCAAAGAAAGTGAAGGTGCATCCTGGAACTTCGGCATGACAGCACAACACGAACACACAGGACAGAGGGAGCAGTGGAGAAATGACTTCCTTAAGCTGTACTCAAAATGTCAATATATGATGGAGGGTGGCCTGTAAGAAGTCAAAGGTATAAATGTAATCCTGAGGAAACAAGGGTATGTTTTAGAAATGGGACAAAAGTAATAAGCTAATAATACAAATAAAATGGAACCAAAAGGAAAATCCAGAAGTCAGGGTGGTGGCGGCACATGCCTTCAATCCCGGCACTTGGGAGGCAGAGGCAGGTGGATCTCTGTGAGTTCAAGGTCAGCCTGGTCTACAGAGCAAGTTCCAGGACAGCCAGGGCTACACAGAGAAACCCTGTCTCAAAAAACTAATATATATATATGAAAAAGCCATAAGAAGAGTGTGTGGTGTAGGTCTGTAATCCCAGCACTCCAGAGCCTCAGGCAGGGGGATTGTGAGCTCAAAGCCTTCCTGGGCTTCACATAAGACTGTTTTAAAAAGGAAAGAAAATTTCCAAAAGAATGCATAGAATCAGGGGCTGGAAAGGTGGCTCAGTGGTTAAGAGCACTGGCTGCTCTTCTGGAGGAATCTGGTTCAATTCTCAGCACCCATAGGACAGCTCACATCCATTTGTAACTCCAGTTCCAGGGGACATGGCACTCTCACACAGAAATACATGCAGGCAAAACACCAATGCACATAAAGTAAAAATAAATAAGTTATTTTTTAAAAAAGATTCAACAGACAAAGTTTCTTCTGTCCGATGGATTTCCTACAAGTTGGTCAGTGAAATGGTGAAGAAACTCCACACAGCCACACCCCCAACATTTGGAGTCGATCTCATCAATGAGCTGGTAGAGAATTTCGGCAGGTGTCCAAAATGGTCAGGTCGGCAGGCCTTTGTCTTTGTCTGCCAGACTGTCATTGAAGATGACTGCCTCCCCATGGACCAGTTTGCTGTGCACCTGATGCCACACTTGCTGACCTTGGCCAACGACAGGGTTCCAAATGTTAGGGTGCTGCTTGCAAAAACACTTCGACAGACTCTACTAGAGAAAGAATACTTCTTAGCCTCTGCCAGCTGTCATCAGGAGGCCGTGGAACAGACAATCATGGCCCTTCAGATGGATCGAGACAGTGACGTCAAGTACTTTGCAAGCATCCACCCGTCCAGCACCAAAATCTCTGAAGATGCAGTGAGCACAGCTTCCTCAACATACTGAGACCCACCGGAACCGTGGCGTCCTTCCTGCTTCTACCAGAGCCAGGCCTGACTGCCCTGCACCAGTCTGGGACAGCTGTGGGGGGACCTTCCTCCTGCCAGCTCACTCGCAGGTGCAAGTTGCCTACTCCCATTGCAGTGGTTCTAAGAGACAAGAGAAAGTAAACACTATTCTCTTATCTTGACTTAGGGAAGTGATTTCTCAGAGGATTATAACTGTCACCAAAGCCTTAACTCGTTCCTTCATCTTCTGACTGAATGACTTGAATTGGCAGAGCCTTTTCCCTTTGGAAAGGAGGAGGTTCCCAGAGACCTGCACTGCTTTCTCCTGGTTTTATTTAATGGCTGATAAATGAGATTCTCATGGCCAGAAGGTGGATGTGCACCGGATGGGAAAGACCTTCAGTATTAACCTAAGCATTCCTTACAGGTGCGGAGCCTCGTCAAGCTCCTTGGCTGCCCTGCCCAGCCTAAGTGTGAATAGTTCTTGGCATATATAAATGACAACGGAGATGTTTTTCTCCTAAGGGCTTGATGTTAACACTAAATAGAACCTGCTTCTGACTCCTCTTGCAGCACATTGCTGTACACACTTACAGAATGTTTGCAGAGTCTCTCTCCTGATTGTTTTCATACTGGTCATGACCTGAAGGAAATTTCTCAGCACGGAGATTGTGTCAGGTGTTTTAACTTGATCATGGTCAGCTCTGAGGTGCAACCTTTTCGTCCCATGCTGCACACACCTGTGACCACTCTGGGGCGTGCAGCCTTAATCATGCTGTTAGAACTGTTGTGGTACAAGTTCCAAATAAAATTTATTAATAGGATCTATAAAGAGATACCACTACTTTGTTTTCTAAATGTCTACAAATAAATGTAATATGTGGCCTGTATTACTTAGCATAAGATGGGGGAAAGATTAAAATATTTGTCTTTACCTATAAAAAAAAAAAAAAAAAGATTCAAGAATGCATAGGAACAAAGGAAGCGAGGAGACAAACAAAATCAACACCTCAGGTGGCACACACCTGTTCATCCAGCCCTGGGGCTAGAGGTTGAGGCAAGGGGATCAGCAGTTAAAGGCCAGTTAAGACCACATAGGAAGTTCAAAGTGAGCCTGGACTGTGTAATGAGATCCTGTTTCAGAAGCAACAACAACACACACATACACAGAGAGAGAAAAATAAAACCCATAAAGTGACAATACTCCTTCCCCCAAATGGAGTCGTGATGGAGGTGAGGGGGAGGAAGGAAGAGAGACTGGCGAATATATAGATGCAGACCAGAGCAGGACAAACTGTGCCTCACATCAAGGGTGGCATCCAGAATACTGTCCTCTTTGCCAACAGTTTGCCAAACCCCAACTTCCACAGAGCCATGTAATGAACCCACACAGAGTTGTGTTATGGCAGAAAAGTCTTGAGTTTGGAGAACCAATTTTTTTGTTTGTTTGCTGTTGTGTGGGTAGTGAGCATGTCTGCCTATTGCTCTGGTGGAAGACAAAATCTTTATCCACCAAGGCTGTTTTGCAAATAAAAATCCTTGAAAGGATTTTCTGGAACAAAGGGCAGCCAGTTCTTTGCATGCAATACATGCAGAAATGCAAAGGACTTATGAAGAATGGTCTCTACCTGATGATGATAGATTTAAGCTAACTATGTTAATAACTATGCTCAAGGTAAACCAAATACCTCAATGAAATTGTTAGGCTGGGCACAAATAACGTATGGTGAAAACACCTTGCTTATTAAGACAGACAATAAGGGCTGTGGGTGTAGCTCAGTTGGTAGTGGTATGCGTGGTTAGTATACGGAAGCCTCAGTCTTGAATTAACTAGTGTGGTAGTATAGTACAGGCCTCTAAGCCCGGGTGGAGGCAGAAGGTGCAGGAGTTTTAGGTCATCCTTGGCTATGTACCAAGTTTGAGGCCAGCCTGGGTTACATGAGACTTCGTCTTAAAAACAAAAAAGAGAGAAAATTATCAAGAGTGTATGGGAGCTGAACACTACCAGCCAATTTCATCTACCAATATCTGTATAACTGTTCCTTCAGAGAACACACAATCTTTTTAAGTACATGTAGAATAGTCAGCGTTCTGTTGCTGTGAAGAGACACCATGACCACAGCAACTCTTATAAAAGAAAGCATTTAATTGGGGCTTGCTTACAGTTTCAGAGGTTTAGTTCATTTTCAATATGCCATCAAGGCCAAACCCTGTACCAGGCAGCCAGAACCCCCCCCCCAGGAGGCCTCTCACCCACCCGGCCATAATCACATCCTACCTCTCCGGTTCCTCCATCCAAAATCCTCTCTCCACTTCACCTTACTACTTCCTGTCTCCTCTCTGTCTACAATCCTTAAACCTCTATGGTTAATTTTGGCCAGCTAGTGGCTGGCTCCACCCTCTGACTCCAAGCAAGCTTTATTTGTCAGAACACAATCAAAATATCACACAACACTTCCAACAAGGCCACGTCTACCCCAACAAAGAAAAGATATCGAAAGTGGCAAGAGAGAAACATCAAGACACATACAGAGGCAGGCCCATTGGAATAACCAGATTTGTCAACTAGAGAAATGTTATTTCAAACTGTGAAAAGCAACTGTTTGCTCTATCCAGCAAAGCTATCTATAACAATTGAAGGAGAAAAAAACCCAGGAGTCTTATTCAACTGTAAAGAAAAATAAAGTGGAAAATTTTATAAGAAAATAGAATGAGCTAGAAAATATTATATTAAGCCAGATAATCCAGGCCCAGAAAGACAACTTTCTCTCGTATGTGGATTCTAGCTAAAAATGTTTAGATTTGTGGAGTTTTAACTTTTTTATCTAAGTGTTCATGGAAGGAGGGGAATATGTATGCCATGATGTGTGTGGAGGTCAGAGGACAACATTCAGTAGTCAGTTCTCTCCTACCATGGGTTCCTGGATCAAACTCAGGTCATCAGGCTTTTGTCCACTGAGCCATCTCACCAGCCAGATTTGTGTGTCTAATGTGGAGTGTCTATAGAGGTCAGGAAAGGTCCATGAGAGGGAGGATGGGATATTAGAACACACGTGACATGTAAATTAGAACACATGTGATAGGTAAGTAGAAGTATGGAAGACTGAGGGGGCGGAAAGATTAAAGAAGGGGGTGAGATACAGGGGAACCCAAACTAAGGATATATGAAAAAAAACTTATAGGAACCCACTACCTTGTAAACTAATAATTTTTAAATACATTTAAACAGTGGTATCCTGTATGTGTGGGTAATGCCACTCTCATAAGTCAAGGGTCATTATTAAATGAGAATTCCTGTACTAGGTATAGACTATCTTGCTAGAAGTTATTGGTTATAGAGGCCCAGAGGCCTCCAAACAGTACAGGCTAGAACTAGATAAGACCCTACTGTAGAAGATACCACACATTAGTAACAAAACAGAGAACTCAAGCTAGAGCTGATGCAGAAACTTCTTCCTACTGGCTAACTTTCATGGTGCCAGAATATGACATACAAGGCACTGAAGAAATAAGTTACCAATGGTCATACCTAGCAATGAATCCTGTAGGCTACAGTACCAACTTTCAAGGCAAGATGTGCCCACATGTATAATAGTGGCATGACTGTTCTAGGGGTAACCAACTACTTTCCGATTTCTGTATTCAAAGCCTGCTTCACAAGAGGAATTCATTCCTGGTACTGTAAATCTAGCCCAAAAACCCATGGCTTGGAAGATCAAAACTCCTGGGGAAATAGAGAATATTGCAGAAAAGGGGGCAGAAAGAATGTAAACTGCCAGGCGGTGGTGGCGCACACCTTTAATCCCAGCACTTGGGAGGCAGAGGCAAGTGGATCTCTGTGAGTTCGAGGCCAGCCTTGGCTACAAAGTGAGTTCCAGGAAAGGCGCAAAGCTACACAGAGAAACCCTGTCTCGAAAAACCAAAAAAAAAAAAGTAAACTGTAGGAGGAGTTTCTGTATTGCCCCCACGCACTTCAGGCACTCCCAAATAACCACACAGAGACTTAATATTTATTAATTATAAATGCTTGGCCAGTAGCTTAGGCTTGTCTCCAGCCAGCTTTTACAACTTAAATTAACCCATTTTTATTAATCTATGTGCTTCTCCAAGGCTCCTTACCTCATGTACATACTTCCCATCCTGCTTGCTCGGTGTCTCCTGACATCTCGTTTGCGAATTCTCAGACTCCATCCTTCTTCTTCCCAGCATTCTCTCTGCCCCCAAAAATGCTGCCTAGCTATCAGCCAATCCGCTTTTTATTAACAATAAGAGCAGCACATTTTTTTCCCCGAACTTAACAACTTTATTTGACACAACATACAATATGGCTGTGGGAACAGCAAACTCCCAAGACAAAGGAAAGAAAAAAACCACGGCTCTATCTAATTTATAATTAACAGGAAGGCAAGTCCCACACGAGTAACAAACAGGTAAGCTTTAGGGAGAGTCTTTTCTAGTGCCCATACTTTTGGAATTCCCACTCTCTGTTGTCCAGCAGACACGCCTGCCTCGTTTTGAGCCATCGGGAGAGGCAGTGGAAATGAAAGGCATGATTACAGACGCCCCACGTGACAGTACACTCTTCGGAAGTAGCAGGTGCCTGGTTGGCCTGACATTCAATGCAAAGATCCATAAAGTGGTTCCTGCAGATGGCACAGTTATCAACCAGGATATCCCAGGCCCAGAGGGCTACTGCGTTCCACTTTTTCACTTCAAAGCGCATCTTGCCCCGCCGCTGTTGGTGCCGCTGGGGGTATCCACATCCATCGCTGCCGCCGTTTTGGAAACACACTGCCTATCGCCGGGCAGAGCAGCACATTTTCACAGTGTACAGAAGGATTATTCCACAGCTGTAAATGCCAGAGTATGGGAAGGAGTGAAACACTGTCTTCTGGACGTGACATGGTGTCGCACTCATCAACGACAGCAGCTGTGGTCACCTGCATAAGAGCTGCACAAGGCCAAGCCTGTCAATATTCCAACATGATAGACGAGGGGATCATGAGACTCCACTCCTATTGGAGGAGTTATGGACAATCAATGGCTGCTAGGAAAGAGAAGTAACTTTTTTCCAGGGATATATCCATTGGTAAGTTGTCCATGACCCAGTAAATAACTCTAGATCCATGCAATTAATTCCAATTAAACACAGTGGGCTACAAGACAACAATAAGAAGCCCACAAAGGGGGCGGGTGTTGGGAAGATGGGGTTCCAAGGGAGTGGAGTGGGAGCAATAAACCATGCAGTCCTATAGGTCAATTCTAAGAATCCATATCATAGGAATAAGTAAACAGACAAAACTGTGTATTACAAAGCTCCCCCCCCCCTTGTGTGTGTGTGTGTGTGTGTGTGTGTGTGTGTGTGTGTGTGTGTGTGTGTGTGTCTGCATGCACTCTAGAATTCAAACACAGAGCCTTGCAGATGCTAGGCAAGTGATCTACTGTCACTGGTAAGCTATATGATGTTCTGTTTGTTTTGTTTTCAAGACAGGGTTTCCTTGGCTGTGCTGGATCTAGCTCTGTTGACCAGGTTGGCCTTGAACTCACAGAGATCTATCTGCCTCTACCTCCCAAGTGCTGGGATTAAGGGCATGTGCCACCACTGCCTGGTGCTATATGGTATTTTTATTAGTATTTTTAGGTAGGGTCTCATGTAGCTCCGGCTGGCCTTGAATTCGCTGTGTAGTTGAGGACAAATTTGAATTTCTAACCTTCTTTCTACCTTCCAAATTCTGGGATTACAGGTATGCACCACCATGCCTGTCTTTGTTTGTTTGTTTGTTTGTTTGCTTGTTTATGTGTGTGTTTTGGTTTCTTTTTTGAGACACGGTCTCATATGTAGCTCTGGCTGTCCTGGAACTCGCTCTATAGACCAGGCTGGCCTTGAACTCACAAAGATCCACCTGCCTCTGCTTTCTGGGTGCTGGGATTAAAGGCGTGCACCACCACATGCAACTGCAGGAATGCAAAGGTAAGAGGACATTTTCGAGGAGTCAGTTCTTCCCTTCCCCATTGGATCCAGGAACCAGACTCAGGCTGTCAATCTTGTATGGCGAGTGCTTTTACCTCCTGAAAAACCTCACCAGCCTCACCAGCCAGCCATTGGTTAACTACTTAATTATAGTATATAGGTTTCATTTTTTAAATTTTATTTATTGAGACAAGGTCTCACTATAAAGCTCTAGATCAGTGGTTCTCAACCTGTGGCTAGCGACCCCTTTGGGGATCAATGACCCTTTCACAAGGGTCTCCTAAGATCATTAGAAAACAAATATTTCCATTACGATTCATAACAGTAGCAAAACTACAGTTATGAAGTAGCAACAAAGATAATTTTATGGTTGGGGGGGCACCACAACATGAGGAACTGTATTAAAGGGTCACAGCATTAGGAAGGATGGAACCACTGATCTAGATGCTCTGTAGACCAGGCTGGCCTGGAACTCTGGGAGATCCGCCTGTCTCTGCTTCCCCAGTGCTGGGATTGAAGGTGTGTGCCATCATGCCTGGTCTCATTTTATTGTTTATTTTTTTAATAGTATTTTCTTATTTCCCAGATGAGTCTTCACTTCCTTAGCTCTATCAGTTTTGTCTGTCTCCCAAGTAGCTGAGATGCAGCACTGAATCCAGGTACAAACATTTTAACAGCAACAAATTTAAAACCCCTCCAATATTTACTAATGGGGACAGAGATGTTACTTACATTGAGATACAATAGACAATGTCACAACTGCATAGTGCAGAACTACGTCCAAGTTTATCAGTCTACTTATCTGGAGCCATGCTGTTTTGTAACATTTCTCTATTCTGGGTGAACACTGATGATGCCCATAACTACAGTAATGTGGTTTCCAGAACTAAAGTAAGTAGTTTCGCTAGCTTCCTGCCTGCCCTGCCCTAAAGACCCCAGTAACGGTAACCAAGAGAGATGTTTATCCATCACCTGACGCTCTTTAGCTGAACACTCCCTGGTCATCCTCAGCCACGGCGACTGCAAACTGAGAAAGGATTCACTTCATTTCCTGAGAGAATTTTGCCTGCAGGTATGTGTGTGTACCATATGCCTGCCTGGTTCCCTCAGAGGTCAAAGGAGGACATTGGATCACCTGAACTGGAGTTAGTGATGTTTGTAAGCTGCCATGTGCTTTCTGCCCCCCCCCAGCACCCCCCTTCTGCCCTCTAACTACTGCAGCCTCTAAGTGAATGGGAGACTCTGGTCCTTAGAGATTCCTCTGCAAATTGTTGCCCTGAATAAAGGTCTGCACTGTCATAAGCTGCTTGTCCCTTGTGTGTCTTTCAAAGTCACACACAGATGTAAGAGTAGAGGAGAATGATATGGGCAGGGTGGTGGGATGCAGCATCTGCAGAAAGTTCAAGTAGCCCCTATCCAGACCAGAATGTATTTTTGACAACTTTTACTTGGGAATAAACATGAGCTAAATTCCCAGAGCTACATGAAAATGGAATTAGAAATGTAAAAACAAGAGGCCGGAGAGATGGTTCAGCAGTTAAGAGCACTGGTTGTTGTTACAGAGGACCTGAGTTTGGTTTCCAGTACCCACATGGTGGGCTGACTGTAACTTCAGTTCCAGGCGATCTGGTGCCCTCTATTG
The DNA here is from genome assembly GCF_004664715.2 of Peromyscus leucopus. Classification (NCBI taxonomy): domain Eukaryota; kingdom Metazoa; phylum Chordata; class Mammalia; order Rodentia; family Cricetidae; genus Peromyscus; species Peromyscus leucopus. The sequence goes on along the minus strand of NC_051076.1, from coordinate 55,414,840 downwards.
AGCTCCAAGGGCATCAGACACATATGTGGTACACAGACATAGATGAAGGCAAAAGTCTCACACACATAAAATTAAATAAATCTAAGGAAGAAGAGGAGGAGGAGGAGGCGGTGGTGTTGGGAAATTTCACTTGGGTCACATTGTTCCTCTTCCTCAAGTCTGGACAGCACCAGGGGAGAGGTTTGCTTGGGTCTCTGTTTTTAAATGGAAAGAGAACTGGTAAAAGCTACAGGCTTCTCAAGTATTCAAAGATAGAAGTCCATTCCACTCTCCTCCCAAGCAAACTGCTGGAGGTGATGGAGAGCTAGATCAACTTGCCTCAGGTCCAAAGAAAAGGCCACAGAGACCACATACATCTTTGTGGTACCTATGTCCTAACAGCTGTGGATACTCAATCCAAACCAATTTAATTTCCTCGCCTACATATTTGAGTGAGCTTTCTTTAGAAGCACTATAAGAACCTTGAACTCTTAAATAGCTATTCATGTCAATGACCCCTTGGAGAGAAGGAGAGGTGTCAAGTTAGACCTGTTTGGTCTAGGAACTCCACTCACTCAAAAGGCCCACACAATGATCATACCATGAGAACGAGGGAGACTGCCACCCATGAACATGTCAGGGGTATGTATGAGATAGATATGTTCAGCTCAGCCAAAATACCACCCTACTGCCTGACTCCGACATGAGTAACCTTCAGTGATACATTTCTGTGAATAAAGCCTCTGGATCCACCTGTTCCATGCCATCCACCCAGCAAATCTCTCTAACCGTGGAGCCCGGCCTGCATCACTATTCAACAGCAGATGCCAAGAGTTGGAATTGCCCAGCCAGAGGACACAGGCTGTGGCTGCCCCAACCAGAAGTCCTGGCAGTACCAGCTAGCAGTTCTGCTGACTAGCAGAGTCTACAGTGGCCACGGGGCAGTTGCAGCCCAGACAGGAGTCCCACTCAACACCAGTAGAAAGCAGCCCAGCCAACTAGGAACACACAGCAAACTCTGCTCACCCAGATCATCGGGTCCTTCCCGAATCAAATGCTAGACCAAACACTGAAGGTCTACCCTTGCCAAAGACTGTCTCTGTACAGGTCAGCAGGGGGGCTACCACCTCAATGAACAGACTGCAAGTCGAACACTGGAGAAGACCATGTGATGTAATCAATGTGCTAAAAGACCAGTGTGGTGGCATGTGCCTACAACCTCAGTACTGGGTACAGGAAGGAGGATCAGTTGGAGATCATCCTTAACTAGACAGTGAATTCAGATCCAGTGTGGACAACATAAGACCCTGTCTCAAAAACAAACTAACCATCTAACAGAAACAAAAATACACAAGACAAGCAAAAAAAAAATGTTAAAAAGAAAGAAAAAGTCAACCAGTATCATTTTATCTTTCAGACATGAAAAGTCAAAAACTTTATTATAAAACCATATTGAGAAAAAAATGATGCAGATATAAAAACAATAATGACAGATATAAAGCAATTTTATTCCTAGCAAAAGGATTAAAAGAGAATACTGTATATAACTATAGCTAAAATAAGTTGGGATACATACTACAAAATGACATAAATTCTAACATCAATTTTCCAAAGGATCAGGCATGGTGACACATACTTGTATGCTAGTATACAGAAGACTGAGGTAGGAAAATCTTGAGTTTGAGGCCAGCCTGTGCTACATAGAGACACTGTCTCTAAATAAATCAATAAAATTGAAAGGGAGGAAAAGGGAATGTCTTAGAGTTTTATTGCTGTGAAAAGATACTGTGACCACAGCAACTCTTATAAAGGAAAACATTTCATTGGGCTGTCTTACAGTCCTGAGGTTTAGTCCATTGTCATCATGGCAGGAAGCATGGCAGCATGCAGGCAGACGTGGTGCTGGAAAGGTAGCTGAGAGTTCTACATCTGGATCTACAGGCAGCAGGAAGTGACAGTGAGCCACTAGCCAGGCTTGAGCTTCTGAAACCTCAAATCCCACCCCCTTGTGAGACACTTCCTCCAACAAAGCCACACCTCCTAATAGTTACACTCCCTATGGGCCTATGGTGGCCATTTTGATTCAAACCACCACAGGGGATGATTAGGGAAAAAGAAGTCAAGAGTAAGAGTGTGTGAAAGAATAAAAGAGGGTAATGGGAATGAATGTACTCAAAGTACATTACATACATGTGTGAAAATATCATGATGGTTGGCTCAGTGGGTAAAACCCCTTGTTCAGCAAACCTGACAACTGAGTTTCATCTCTGGAACCCATAGTGGAAGAAGAAAATGAATTCCTAAAAGTTGTTCTCTGAACTCCACAGACCCACTATGGCATGTTCATGTACACACACACACACACACACACACACACACACACACACACACACTTTAAAAAAATTTTTAGCTGGACAGTGGCAGTACACACCTTTATTCTGAGCACTTGGGAGACAGAGGCAGGTGGATCTCTATGAGTTCCAGGCCAGCCTGGTCTACAGAGTGAGTCCCAGGACACTCTGAGCTGTTACACAGAGAAACCCTGTCTCAAAAAAAAAAAACACCAAATTTTAAAAGTTTATCTTTATGTGTATGGTGTATTGCTTGCATGTACGTATGTATGTGCAACATGTGCATGCCGGGTGCTTATATAGGCCAAAAGAAGACATCAGATGCACTGGAACTGGAGTTACAGATGGTTGTGAGCCAGCATGTGGGTGCTAGGAATTGAACCTGGATTCTCTGGAGGAATATATAGCCAGTGCTCTTAATTGCTGAGCCATCTCTCCAGCCCCAATAACAATTTTGTAAAAGGGAAATGTCATAATGAAACCTATTATTTTGTACAATTAGCATATGCTAAAATGGTATGTGAAAGTATAGAGTTGTAAGCAAAGATAAATTGTTTTGAGACTGAAATAGGGAGTTATAAGATTTATACTCAGTAATTACAAAGCAAAGATCTTTAGAACTTCAAAACAAAAATAGAAAGGAGGATTGTGGTTTCTGCTGGGTGGCAGAGCACTCGCTTACCATGACAAAATTCTGGGCTCAATCTCCAGTATGTGTGGGAAGGGTAGGGGAGGTTGGTGAGAAAAGCCAGGAAGGATTTTAAGTTCATCCATACAGAAAACCATCAAACCATAAAGGAAGGGAGAAGCCAAGTGTCTAAAAAATAACCAGACAAAAGTGACAGCCGTAAGGTTTATTTTATGAATTTTTATTTTGGTCGTGTGTTCGTGTGTGAGGGTGTGCACAGACCACGGTGTGCATGTGGAGGTCAGAGGGCATCTTCAGATCTTGGTCCTTCTCTTCCAACGTGCTTGAGGCAGCGTCTCTCTTGGTTGCCGCTGTGGTCGTCGAGCTTCCAGAGGATTCTCCTGTTCCCATCTCCCATCTTGTCCTAGGAATGCTGAGGTACGGACATCACCACATGCCGCCTTCACAGGTTGTCAGGTTTGTGTTCAACCTGCTGAGCCATCCTGCCTACCACCCGGTCTCAAAGGGATAAAGCAGGACACTGGACATCCTCCTTTGGCCTTTATGCACATGGGCATGTACACACACACACACACACACACACACACACACACACACACACAAATAACATGACAAACTAAAACAGAAACATAACACAGAAAAATTTATGAGCTACAGAAAAAGCAGTTCTTATACATGCCAGCACCTTAAACAGATGTCAACTAAAGCAAACATCGCTCCAGCCAGGCAGTGGTGGCGCACGCCTTTAATCTCAGCACTTGGGAGGCAGAGCCAGGTGGATCTTTGTGAGTTCGAAGCCAGCCTTGTCTACAGAGCGAGATCCAGGACAGGCACCAAAACTACACAGAGAAAAACCTGTCTCAAAAAAGAAAAAAAAAAAAGAAAGAAACATCACTCCTCAAGGAACTAGAAAAAAGAACTAAGACAGATAGAAATTAGAAAAATATAAGTGAAATCACGAGTTGCTGTGTGTGTGTGTGTGTTTGTGTGTGTAAGTGTGCAAGTGTACCAACAGACATGGATGGCCATGGCACACTTGTGGAGGTCAGAGGACATCTTCATTAAGCCTGCTCTCTCTTTCACTTTACATGGGCTCTGGGACTTGAACTCAGGTCTCCAGGCTTGTGTGGTAAGCACCTTTACCCACTGCACTATCTTCTGGATTCAGGAGGTGTTTTTTGAAAGCTGAACACGATGACACATTCTTGACACTGAAGTGGGATGACCATGAGTTTGGGGCCAGCGTGTGCCACGTACAGATATCCTGTCACCAACAAGTTAGATGACCTGTAAGAAATGCATACACTCCTACCAAGACTGACTCGGGAAGAAATAGAAAACTCCGAACTGAGGCTGTAGTTCAGTAGCAGAGGTGTCAGCAGGGGGGAGAGGGAGAAGAAGAGGGAAAATTGAAACAGACCAATAATCAATAAGGAAACTGAATCAGTAATAGTCCTTTATAGGTCTGGAATACAGTGCAGTGCAGCAGAGTGCTTGCTGAGCATGTATAGGGTAATGAATTGAGTCTATAGTCAGTCACACACACACACACACACACTCCTACCAAGAAAAGTTCAAGACTTAATGGCTTCACTGCTGAAGTGACCAAGACAATTCTTCTCACTCTTAAAAAAAAACCTAGCCGGGTGGTGGTGGCGCACGCCTTTAGTCCCAGCACTCAGGAGGCAGAGGCAGGCGGATCTCTTGTGAGTTCGAGGCCAGCCTGGTCTACCAAGTGAGTTCCAGGAAAGGCGCAAACTGCACAGAGAAACCCTGTCTCGAAAAACCAAAAAAAAAAAAAAAAAAAAAAAAAAATCTAATCAAAGTGCAGCCCTCTCTTGACAAGACTAGTATCAACGACACCAGATCCAAACAAGGGCCCTGCAAGAGGATGGCAGCCCATTTTCTTCTTTTCAAGACAGGGTCTCACTGTGTGCCCTTCACTTGCTATGGAGACATCAGGCTGGCCTCGAACTCAGAGATCAACTTAGAGTCAAGTGTTTCAGTTAAAATTAAATTCTAAGTACAAATAGACATAAGTTCTCCTGCTGTTTTAGGAAAAGTATTCCCAAGTATTTCTTCAGAAGGACACACATGAGTAGGTGTGTTTATCATGTCCGGGGACATCAGTTAGGAAATGCCTCTACGCCACCCGGTCACCAGAGAAGCTGTTAGACTTGCCCATCTTGGCCCGTAATACCCCAGGCCAAACAAGACCAATCCTTTCCCCTAACCCTGAAACTTCTGACAAGCGAGCTAGGACAAGAGCTGGTACCCACAAACACGTAGTCTTAAGATTTTCACTTTTCCTTCCCCCGACCTGCGATTGCTAGGATATTAGGCTCATACCTCATTTTCTTTCAGACCCGACTCTCCAGCTCCTCCCATCCCCCTCTTCAAGAATGTTACAAGAGTTAGTGGGTGGCTAGCAAGACCCTCTCCGACAAACAGCCCTTCCAGAGAAATAATTGCTCACATACCAAGGGCTGCCAACATGAGCTGCTCCCCAGTAGTTCAGTAACCTTAATGAAGCTGGAGCAACGCCCTCCGCAACACAGATTCCAGCTAGAAGAAAGGAGCTACAGACTGCGGAAAAGTCCGAGTTAAAAGGCAAACACCACAGGCTCCCCCGGGCGGGGAGCAGGCAAGGATTTCTAAATACAGAGCTCAATTGTAAGAGCACCTATTCCTCACTAGATCATCGTTTGCTCTGTCAAAAATAGAACCTTCCACGTCTTGATCCATTCAGAATAAGCCACAGCAGGCACAGCTTTGCTTACACAAGGCAACCAGGTCAGAAAGGCCACACAGCGAAATGGAACAGGCAGCCAGCAGGTTTTCTTAGGGATTATGCTGCTGCAGCTTTTATCCTCTTCCCAGCTATTCTGGTGCCAAGAAAACGGCAGGGAGGGCGTGAGCCCTGCTCTCAAAGAGCTCGTCTGTTATCGGCAGTCCCCAGCTACAACTCCCTCTGCTGCCCAGCATTTCCTTGACTAGAGCCGGCTGAAGGAATTTCAAACTCTAGCATGTTCACAGTGCTAACGCAGTCCGCTACTGAAAGTATTACCAGGAGGGCACACACTTGGAAAGGAGCAGTGGAGCTGAAAAGCGGCTCCCGGGGGCTGACTTCCACGGCACAGTTTAGTGAAGTCTCCGTCTCCACAGCACTGGGACTGTAAAAAACTACATTATCATGTATTTACTTAGTGTGCACTGTGCATGCTTGCGGGAGCAGAAGCTGGACACACACGCAGAGGTCAGAGGACAGCTGGCCAGGACACTCTTCCTCTCCACCAAGTGGCAGGCTTGGCGGTGGTGGCGGCGGCGGCAGTGGATGCCTTTACCCACTGAGCCATCTTGCCAGCCCAGGAACTGAACTTTCTGGTTGACTTTTGCCCACCTTTAATACCACCTTTAGCAGGATTTGAAATGGGCTCTGGGGCTGGGTTGGGAGTGCAGCTCAGTGGTAGCATGCTTTGATCCCCCCGCGCCACAGAACAGAAACAAACACAGGACAGGCCATGCTCATCCCGCAGGACCCACTTAGAACGTAATACTAAACTTGCTTGGCTGAGTGAGGCGGTACATGTCATAATCCCAGCTCTTAGGAGGCCGAGGCAGGAGGACTGGGGCTAAAGCCTCCTGGGCCACACAAGAGGAACCAACCTGAAGTCTGTATGAAGAATCCCCGCTTGCTCACCTATTGCTTTCAGTGTGTTTGCTCAACTGCCTAGAAAACCTGCGGCTACCACGGTTCCGCCACCCGGAAAACTTCCAAGCGTGAGGGCTAGAAGCTGCCTGTGTGAGCTTGTGAGAGGAGGATCAGAATAAGGAAAACTAGACCGTGTTCTAAAGACAGAGGGGGAGAGCTTTGGAGTCCACGACGGAAGTGAAAGAATAGTTGTGTACAGTGCAGACAGAAAGAGGAGCAATGCCCAAGCCAAACCAGGGGATGGCTCAGAGGTATTTCCCGCATACCTGCCCACACCGTGGACGGAAAGAACCAACTCCCGACAAGTTGTCCTCTGATGGAATGAGCATACCCACACACAACACTCCATCCACGGAACGGCAAAACAAACAAGGACAAAAACATGTCTGCTGGGGTGGGAAAGGCCAACAGGTTATGCTGCACGGCTCTCTGACTGGGGAGGGGAAGTAGCTGCTATCGCATGAGCGAGGAGAGATGAGGAGAGATGTGCCGTCCTCGCTGCAGGACAAGCCCACAGCACCCAGAGCACAAACAAGTTGCAGAACGTGGTAGACCAGCCTAATTTCTCTGGCATATGAGCAGCTATGGACTAAAGGCAACAGCCAGGCACCATCTTGTCCTGATCTGAGACCGCCGAGGCCAAGCCTGTCCCCTGCAGGTCAAAGAACAGGAGTACTTCTCACCCTTGTGCCCAGCTTTCAGTGCATTTCAGTACATTTGTGGCATGCACCATAGCATCTGTGAGGCAGAAGACAACTTACCGGAGTCGGTTCCCTTCTTCCAAGGGATTGAACTCAGGGCGTGAGGGTTGGCGGTGAGCACCCTCTCCTGCTGACATCTCCCCAGTCCCTTTTATTACTTTCAACATTTTTTACTTTATTGCTTTACATTTTTGTTGTTGTTGTTCTTTGGGTTTTTGTCTAATTTTGCTTGTATGTTTTCTTATTGGAAGTACTTTTTTCTTAGTTCCCTTCCCTTGCTCGGCTACATTTTGACTATCTTATTTAAAAACAAAACAAAAAAAAAATGCAAGTTTTTCTTTTCTTTGGTGCTGAAACCCGGGAAAGTTTTCATTTTATTATTCCTTTTCTCAGACTGATCTGAATTTTGCCCAGCTTTTCCATTGGGAAACCTAATGCTTTTCTTTTCTTTTTTTTAGATATTTATTTATTATGTTTACAGTATTCTGCCTGAATGTATCCCTGCAGGCCAGAAGAGGGCTCCAGATCTCATCACAGATGGTTGTGAGCCACCATGTGGTTGCTGGGAATTGAACTCAGGACCTCTGGAAGAGCAGTCAGTGCTCTTAACCTCTGAGCCATCTCTCCAGCCCCCTAATGCTTTTCTTATTCTCATCTCTTGCTCTTTTCCCTCCCCAACACTTCCTTCACTGCATTTCAGAGCATTTACTCACTCTGCTTCAATTCATCCCTTCCCTGCCTGCTTCATTTCATTCATTCCCCTGCCTGCTTCCCTTAGTTCATTCATTCCCTTCCTTGTTTCATTTCGTTCATTCCTTTCCCTGCCTGCTTCCCTTAGTTCATTCATTCCCTTCCCTGCCTTCTTCCCTTAGTTCATTCATTCCCTTCCCTGCCTGCTTCCTTCATTTCATTCATTCCCTTTCCTGCCTGCTTTTCATTTCATTCATTCCCCTGCCTGCTTCCTTTATTTCATTCATTCCCTTCCCTGCCCACTTCCTTCATTTCATTCTTCCCCATCTCCACACTTCCTTCATTTCATTCATTCCCCATCTCCACACTTCCTTCATTTCATTCATTCCCCATCTCCACACTTTCTTCAACAGTTCTGAACTTCATAGACCGTCCCGCAGTCATTTTACCATTTTGTTTTATGGTCCCTGGTGATGTAATAAGGAGCTTAACTGATCTGATTGTATTTTAGATCTTGTATGATTTGATGCTGCTGTAGTTACACAAGCGTTTTCTTCCCACTGAGTGGTACTGAGGGCTGAGCCTTCGAAAGTAGTCCTCTTAAGATCTGCAATGGAACTGAAGACATTCCCAAACAAAACCACACAACAGGCTTAGCCAGACCCAGGCTACTCATCTCAGTGAACTTCTCTAGACAGCTACAACAGCTGTTCTGAAGCCCCGGAGTTTCACGCTCAATTCTATACTTCCACTCTCAGTTACTTTTATGAATTTGACCACCACACCCAAAATCCCCCAAACCCACAGCAGTTCAGACTAAACTATTATCTGTATGTCCCCTCACCAATTATCAGTTCTTGTTCTCCTTTTACACGTTACTGTAGCCACGTGCACATTTGTATACAGACATACATGTATATATTATAGGCACATATAAGGGAGACCATGTTTTTTCCTGAGGTTGTGTGACCTTATATATTCTAGGTCTACTGAATACATTTTGTGACATTTTTTAGAGCTGAACAGTATTCCATTTTATGTATGTTCCAGTCATCTGTTGATGGGCAAGGTTATTTACTAACTGGCACTGTTTACTGTGTGAGAGAAGCCACGAGGCACAACAAAACCCACTAAAAGGGTTTATTAAGGGGAGCTGGAGAGATGGCTCAGTGGTTAAGAGCACCGACTGCCCTTCCAAAGGTCCTGAGTTCAATTCCCAGCAACCACATGGTGGCTCACAGCCATCTGTAATGAGATCTGGTGCCCTCTTCTGGCCTGCAGGGACACATGCAGGCAGAATACTGTATACATAATAAATAAATCTTTAAAAAAAGAAGTGTTTATTAAGGGAAGGGAATAGAAAGGGTGTGCATAGGCCCATGGAATGACGCCCATTGGTGTGGAAAAACAGTGGAAAAATTGGAACAATTGCTGATACAGAAGAACAGAAGAATGTCAGGGTGGAGGATGTGATGGCTAACGCTGTCAACCTAATGGAATTTGGAATCAACATAGAAACAAGCCTCCAGTAGGTCTATGACACACTTTAGGTCAGTACTGGACACGCCTGTGAGGGGTTATCTTCACTGGGTTAACTGAGGTAGAAGGCTCTCCCTAAGGTGGCCCCATTCCCTGGGCTAGGGTCCTGGAAATCAGCTGAGCACTAGCATCCATCACTTTCTTTTTCCTGACTGCCGACACAATGTGACCAGCTGCTTCCAGCTCAGTGGGTAAAGACGCTTGCTCCTAACTCTGATGACCTGAGTTGGATACTTGGGATCCATATTATGGGAGGAGAAGATTCCCACAAAGTTGTCCTTTGCCTTCCACATGTATGACATGGTATACACACACATGTACACCAAGACCTTAACGTAAGAGGACCTGAAATCCTCAAATTGCTAGAGGAAAATATAAAAATTTCAAGATCGAAGCTTTCTGAGAAAGATTCCATGGTACAGGACGTGAGTCCCAAGAGCTGGAAAACAGGTGATAATCTATATGATGGGGGAAAAAATCTTTGCCAAAGTGATGAGTCACACAAGGATGTATAGAATATATGAAGAACTTTTAAAAAAAAAATGGGTAAGTGAACTGCACAGTTCTCAAAATAGTTCTTGCGGAAGTGAGCATGCTTAGCCACCAGAAATGCAAACGGAGTGATTTGAGGAGCTAGGAAGCCGGCTGGGGGCAAGAAGCTTGCCACACAAGCATGTGAGCCTGAGTCTGATCCTGAGACTGACTAACACCACGGAAGCAGTTTGTAATCTCAGTGCTCGAGACTGAACATGGAGACAAGGGACTCCCTAAAGCTCATGGGCCAGCTAGTTTGTCAGGTAGTGTGGACAACAGAAGACCCGATCTCAAAACAGGACCAACGAGAGGTTGCCCTACAACTTCCGCAGGTACAGGGCATGCATGCACCAATACTCTCACACACATCATATAATCCACACGAGATTCCATCTCACCCCACTCAAAACAGCTATCAAGGAAAAAAATTACTAACAGCTGGAGAAATGGCTGAGCAGTTAAGATCACTGTTCCAGAGGACCTGGGTTCACCCCAGCATCCACGTGGCAGCTCACAACTGTCTGTAACTCCAGTTCCAGGGGACCTGACGTCCTCACAGACACACATGCAGGCCAAACACCAATGCACAAGAAATACAATGGTAGCAACCCCCCCCCATTATGTAGACTATTGCCCATTTGCCAGTTCTTGGGATTAATTCTTTTCAGAAAGCTTCTATCTTGAAGTTTTTATATTTTCCTCAAGCAGTTTGAGGATTTCAGGTCTTACATTAAGGTCTTGGGGTACATGTGCATGTGTGCCATGTCATACACGTGAAGGTGAGGGTGTTGGAAAGAGAAGCCTGCTTTTATACCGCTGGCTGTATAGGCTATGAACTTGTACAGCCACTACTGACCTCAGGACGGATGCTTCTCTAAACACTAGACAAAAACGTCATACGGGTCATACGTGCATGTATGTCGGGCGTACATTCCCAAAGCACTGACTCAAAATACCAGAGATATTTGCACTTCCACGAGTATTGTTGCACTTTTCACAAGCTAGCTTAATGTCCCTTAACATGAATGGACTGGGAGCATGGGATATATGTCAAATTTTATTCATCTGTAAAAGTAAAATCATGACATTTGCAAGTAAACGGATAAAATGGGAAATTGTTATTTTAAGTGAAATAAGGAGACTCAAAAAGACAAGTAGGAAGGAGGAAACCTGAAGGGAGGCTGACGATGTGGGGAAGGAAGGGAACCAGGCAGACAGGGGTAGCTGACAGAGAGAGGACTGACCAGAACAATATGACGGATGGATGAAAATGCTACAATGAAATGCATCAGTTTGAATGCTAACTAAAAAAGAAAAAAGAAATCCTACTTAGGAAGATTATTCGTTTACAGAAAGACCCAGGTACATGGGCTGGGGATTTGGCTCAGTGGCAGAGTACTTGCCTACCATGCATGAGGCCCTAGGTTCCATCCCCAAACTACAATTATTGACTGTTATTTCTTTAGCCAGGAGGTGGTGGTGCATGCCTTCAATGCCAGCACTCAGAAGACAGAGGCAGGGTCTGTGGATTTGACCCACCCATGCAGACAGCACTCTAATGGAGAGTTTTATTGGGGGGAAGGGAAAGAAGGGAGCTGAGGAAGAGGAGAAGAGGAGAGAAAAAGAGACAGGAAAGAGGGCAGAAAGGAGATGCGGACATTACCTTGTGGGAATGGAGAAGGTGGCTAGAGCTCTAGCCCTTTTATGAGGATGTAGCACATGCGCAGAGAGACTATGTAGCAAAGAGCTCATGTTGTCAGGACCCTGAGCAGGTCAAGGTATTGCCTGGATGTTGGCCAGGTCCCCAAGGGGCAGGTCTAAATGCTAACATAGTCTACAGAGAGAGTCCCAGGACAGCCAGGGCTACACAGAGAAACTGTCTTGATGCTACCCTCCCCCTCCAAAGACCTGGGCATGTAGTTCAGTTGGTAGAGTGCTGGCCTAACACACAGAGGGACCAGGGTTCAATCCCCAGCTCCACAACCAGGTATGCTAAGTGCAGGCTGGCAATCCCAGCACTTGGGAGGTGTAGGCAGGATTCAATGTGCACTCCTCTACATACTGAGTTTGAGGCCAGACTGAACTATATGACCCTGTTCCAAACAAAACAAACTTGGAGCCAGTCAGTCACGTTGGTGCCCGGCTATAGCCCCAGTACTTGTCAACTGAAGCAGGAAGATCACGAATTTGGGGTCGGCCTGGATTACCTAAAGAGAAAAAGAGCCAGTGGGTGGGTGGGGAAATAGCTCAATGGCTAGGAGCACAGGCTACTGCTCAATCCTGAGGATGCAAGGATCACAGGGGATCCAACCACCCACACAGGGAGCTCACAAAGGCTGGCAACTCCAGCTCCAAGGGATCTGATGCCCTCTTCTGGTTCCATGGCAGCAGCACAGTCTCAGAGACATACACATGATGCATGCACACAAGGAAAAAGAGGGAGGTCAACAAGACGGCTTGCTGGGCAAAGGGTGTGAGCAAGCCTCACAACCCAAGCTGGACATCCAAGTCCCATGGCTAACGAGAGAATCTATTCATCCAAGTTGTCCTCTCATCTACACACATGGCTACGGCACTGGTACCTGCACTCACGCAAACCAAATTAAGTCAGATTACCAGTCTTCAATCCCCGATCCCACATGGAGAATTGCCTCTCAATAATTGTCCTGACCTCAACATTTGAGTGGTAGCATGAGCAAATACATCCTCATCAAATTAAACAATGTGAAAAAAGAAAAGAACCAACCTGGGGAGGGGGGGGGCGCAAAAATAGGTTATTTGGCATGTGTTTGTATGTGTGCCCCCAGACTGCAATGGCTGTCTTCCTCAATCAGGCCCCAACCTTACACTTTTTGGGGAAGTAGTTCTCATTGAACACACAGCCTTGCAGATGCTGCTCCCAGGTTCCACTTCCACCTCCTAAGCACTGATACTATAGGCAGGCCACCCACCACAGGCAGCCAGCTTTAATTTTTTCTGGGGTCCTGACTCCAGTCCTCACGCTAATGCTTACCCACTGAGATATGTGCCCAGACCAAACTAGCTTTATCACTTGGGAAGGATCTTTAAAGATAAGATTGATCTTTAAAGATAAGAACAGGTAGGTTTCTTCCCTATGTATTACATTATCTAACAATTTACCAGGTGTCTGTGGGTTTTTTCCTAAACTACCAATCTCAAAAAGTTTCTTACCAATTTTTAGTTTATTTTAAATGTACTTTAGCCGTATCTTATTCTCCGCCTATATTCAAACATTCCTCAGTCTGCTCTTGTTAAACAGTCTTGTTTTGCAAACTTGACCTTCAGATCCTCCTGCCTCATCATTCTCCTGCTAGGAGAATGGCACGGGCCATCAAATTCTCAGACTTCAGTGTCTCACTAAGTGCTCAGCAAACAGAGCTATGAACATGTTCTCAACCTCTTGCACTTAGAAATGCTAGTGCTACAGCACCGAGCAAGTGGGTCGTGGTTTTTGGAAAGCTGGGATCAGACCAGGGCCTCCTGCACACAAACAAGCACTTCCCGGCAACCCACACTGCAGCCGCAGGCCAGCAGAACCGTGAGTTCACCCCTAGGGAAAAGCCTGTTTATCTCTCACCCTAAGCCTTTCACTCAGCACTAGCAGCTTACCTGTGCAGGCAGAATTCTCACTCTTTGCCTCAAAAATGTACAGATCCTCCAAGCAGTGGTGGCGCACGCCTTTAATCTCAGCACTTGGGAGGCAGAGGTAGGCGGATCTCTGTGAGTTCCAGGCCAGCCTGGTCTACAGATTGAGATCCAGGACAGGTACCAAAACTACACAGAGAAAACCTGTCTCAAAAAACCAAAAAAAAAAAAAAAAAAAAAAAAAAAAGAAAAAAAAGAAACCTTTCAGAAACCTTAAAATACCAACAGCTAGAAGAACCACTATGTCAAAGGTTTTTGCCACAGGAATCAAACAAAGCTGTAATAAAAACAACCTCACAGCATTTATTGTCACCTGATAACAACATAAGGGCCACTAAAACAACATGAATAAATCTCGGACTGTGCTCCCAGCAGCGACACCTTTAAAAACACTACATGTCCTCTTCAACTCTTCAACTTCTCCTCGAGTGCTTGCCAGTTTCTAGTTGGAAACACTCTGGAGCAGAGTAATATTGTCTCCTTTCAGCATGATCCGACCTGCAACAACGAAAGTTGTTAATAATCAGACACAGTCACCGTTACCCTCAGAATTTCCTTCAACAGTACTGTGAGAGTTCACTTATAAAAAAGCACGTGAAAATTTTCAAATGTCCATACTTTGAAAGGTTCTCTACCAGGTCTACTGGCGCACACACCTTTTCAGTAAGAACAGAATTAAAGCCACAGTTTTAATGAAACCTAGTCCTTACAGCCTGAGTCAACTGAAAAGTCTTGATGCAGCACCTCCCGGTACAAGCTCAAGAGTTTTTAAATGAGGTCTGTCAGATTTGGGAAATGCAGTGTATTTCAATCCCATCTTCAAAACTGTTAGTAAATTAAGAGGTCCACCTTGCTGGGTGAGATAACTCACACCTGCGATCCCAGCACTGAGGATCAAGCAGGACTGTAGGATACCGGCAGCCTGGGCTAGAGTGAGAGCACCTCCAAAGCAAACAAAACTCTATTTGGGAAAGGGATATCTGAGCTCCATCACTGATGAATGAATCAGTGAGCACTGACTACTTCTAACAAAAGACAAAATACCTCAATAAAATATCTCTTGATTGAGAACTTTCTTGTTTCCTGGCTTTTTTGAATTTCCCTTATGTGTGGAACAGAGTTAGCTATGGACCTTATTGCAAAAAGAGAGGACATGACTCATGCACTTATGGAGCACATAGTCAAACAGAGAAGCAGTGATAAAGTAATAAATGTTTCCTTACAAACTCAACATACCACACCCCTTCTTTTCCAATTCAAGGAAAACCAAAATAAATTTGGGGTTTTGTTCTGGTTTGTTTTTCCAGACAGGGTTTCTATGTGAAACAGTCCTGGCTGTCCTGGAATTCACTATGTAGACCAGGCTGGCCTCCAACTCACAGAGATCTGCCTGCCTCTGCCTCCTGAGTGCTGAGATTAAAGGTGTATGCTACCAAAAAAAAAATGTATGCTACCAATGGCTGGCTAAATTTTGGGTTTCTTAGAGAAAGCTCTATTTGATCTGAGTTCTGAAGACACAGGGAACGATATATGTAAATGCACTTGGAGTCAGGTGTGAAAACATGTAGCCCAGTAACACAATCACTAAGGGAAATGAAGCAAGGGGATCTGAGCTAAGGCCAGCCTGGAATAAACAGGAGATCCACCTCAAACAGAAAGTGGGGCAAATGTGCAGGTTTAGAACTGAGAGGAGACAAGCAAGGTGACACTGAGAAAATGGGACAGTGTGACACAAGGTGGAAGACAAAGTCAGGTCAGAAGGTTCTTGCAAAAACACCAAACATTTTGTCCTTTCCTCGGGAAAACAGACAATCAAGAATTTCTCTTTTTCTCTTTTGGTTTCTCAACATAGGGTTTCTCTGTGTAGCCTTGGCTACCCTAGAACCAGCTCTGTAGCCCAGACTGGCCTCTAACTCACAGAGATCCGCCTGCCCCTGCCTCCTAAGCTGGGATTAAAGGTGTGCGCTGCTGCCACCACCCAGCTGGCAAAGAAGAATTTCAAGTGAATTTTAAGTGAAAGTTAATAAAGTCAGACACAGTGTTTCAAAAAGATGACTGAACTCTGGGGAGCAACCTAAAGGGGATGAAGGAGTTTCAAAGAAATTGTAAGCTTAATGGAAACTGCTACTCAGTCAGGTGGCGAACACCAACCCCATGCTAAACAGAATGCAGGAAATGAATTTGGCTTGGAAACATTCATATGGAAGCGCTGAATAGATTCAGAGAAGAAGTTTGGACTAGACACATGAATTTGTTAGTCAATGTACAGATCAGTAACTAAAGCCTTAATGTTATTAAGTACTTAGGGGAAAAACTGTCAAAAGAGAGCTGGAACCCAGCCTTAAATATTTAATGGCTGAATGGAAAAAGATGAATATACAGAAGTCTAAAAAGAAATAACCAGAGACGAATAAGAAATACTCATGTACTAGGTCACAGAACCAAGGGACCCAAGTGTTTTAAGGGAGGAATCAATTGTGTCAAATCTGTTTAATGCTAAACATAAGGGAACACCAGTAATGACATAAGCTTTAACACCATTAGCTGGGCATGGCACTTGGGAGGTGGAGGCAGAAGACCAGCCTGGGTCACATGAGATCCTATCAATAAGCAAAACAAAGGAGTGGGTTAAGGAATTAAGTGGCAGAAGATGACTTCAAAAGCAACCTTGTGCCGGGCGGTGGTGGCGCATGCCTTTAATCCCAGCACTCGTGAGGCAGAGGCAGGTGGATCTCTGTGAGTTCGAGGCCAGCGAGTTCCAGGAAAGGCGCAAAGCTACACAGAGAAACCCTGTCTCGAAAAACAAAACAAAACAAAAAAAAAAGCAATCTTGTAGCTGGACAGCAGTGGCACACACCTTTAATCCCACTTAGGAGACAGAGCCAGGTGGATCTCTGTGAGTTCAAGGACAGCCTGGTCTACAGAGCGAGATCCAGGACAGCCAGGGCTACACAGAGAAACCCTGTCTCGAAAAACAAAAACAAAAAACAAAAAAACAGGGCTAGAGAGATGGCTCAGTGGTTAAGAGCACTTGTCAGCTCTTCCAGAGGCCCTAAGTTCAATTCCCATCAACCACATGGTAGCTTACAACCATATGTAGTAGGGTCAGATTCCTTCTTCTGGTGTGCATCAAGACAGAGCACTTGTATACATGAATAAATAAATCTTAAAAAAAAAAAAAAAAAAAAGGGCAACTTTGCAAATTTAAACACAAATTCCGCTTCAGGCCACTCGAGTCTGCTAGCTAAGTAAACAGAAATCTGTAAAGCCAACTGTATTCTTACCCAGTTGTTTCCGTGACTTTGTTTTAGAGTGAATTTCTTCTGCATCATCTAATACGAGGTTCATGTACTCATCAAAGCCCTGGAAAGTCAATTGACAAGTCATTTTCATGTAAACCACATACAACCATTCTAAAAGAATAACCAGATCCAGAAGTACCAACTAATTTTAGAAGTTTACCCCCCCCACACACACACACACACTGACCTTTCAGCTCAAACACCAAAGGACCTACTTACTTACTAACTTATTTTTATTCTTTTAAAGGGTTTACCTTTATTTTTTATTCTGTGTATGTATTCATTTTTGGGTGGATGTATGCACAAAAGTGCAGGTGCCCAAGGAGGGCAGAGGCATTGGATCCATTCACCGGAAGTTCAGGCAGTCAAGAGCCATCAAATGTGTGTACTGGGAACTGAACTGGGTCCTCTGGAAGAAGAGTAAATGCTTCTATCTGCTAAGCCATCAAATAGTCCCTTATTTTTGAGACGGCATCTCACGTGGCCTATGTTTGCCTCAAACTTTCAATGTAGCCAAGATAGCCTCCAAACTCCCAATCCTCTTCTCTCTCTACTCCAAGAGCTGGGATTACAGGTGTGTGCCACCATGCCTGGTCAAATGTGACATGCACAATTCTTGGGGCATTTTCAAAAATAAATTTGGGGGAAGGGGGTGGTGGTGCTGAGGATTAACTCAGGGACACCCACACATGGTAGGGAAGCAGGTTCCCACTGAGGTGCATCTCTAGCCTGCTCTTTCTGGAATGGGACCCTAAGCACTTCTTCAATCTTTTGGACTTACACATTCCCTAGATATGCCAGCCAGACACTCTCTCTTTCTGTAGCCTGTCCAATCCAGTATGTGCACTCTGCTCTTTTCTGGTCCTCACAAGCACTACTTCCACCAACTACTAAGCTCGTTTGCCAACTGGCAAGGCATTACTGATGGACACTATCTATATAAAATCACTAAATATGCTAACACTTCCAGAAACATTTCATTTTTCTTCTAAGCAGTGGGTAGCTTTGGGGGGGTACCACCCCCACATTTCTCCAGAGTGCTCTTGAGTAGGAGCAGTAGGCAATATTAGATAGAAGGATTTAGAGGGGGGAGATAAATATAGAAAATACAGGAATGCCCTGAGAGGGCCTGGAACCCATTCCAACAGACAGACACAGACACACACACATACCATTCATAAAAATAAATCTAAAACAACATAAAATTGCTCAGGGTAGAGCAAGCACTTAGTATTCAAGAAACCCTGGGTTTGATCCCTGGCACCACCAAAACAACAATAAAATCCTAAACCAACCAAACAACGAACACTGCTTATGGCAGCCTGCTCTCGTCTAAGTCTCCCTTGAGCCTACCGGTCCACTCAGGAATGACCTCGTCCAGAATGAACACCCTGCAGTGTACCCACCTCCTCTGATTTTGATTTGTTGTTGCTGTTGTTCCCTCTCCTCACAAACTAAGTTCTTCTTAAAAGTTTAGTTCTCCCTCCCCTTTAAGAAAAGAACTCTCAGGTCTGGAGAGATGGCTCAGTGGATGAGAGCCACTGGCTGCTCTTCCAGAAGACCTGGGTTCAATTCCCAGCACCCACATGGCAGCTCACAACTGTCTGTAACTCCACTTCCAGGGGATCCACCCCCCTCACACAGACACACATGCAGGCAAACCACCAATGCATACAAAACAAAGAAATAAAATCTTTAAAAAAAAAAAAAAAGAAGAAGAAGGAAAGAAAAGAACAGAACTATCTAAACCTATCAACAAGAGCAAGGAAGGAGAAGGGGCTAAATAACGTGGGCCCCAAAGAGCTTTCCTTGGGTTGGGTCCTTGACTTCTTGTATATCGCTCTAGCTGGCATCTTTTGAGATATCTTTTTCTAATAAACTGAGAAAAGTAGCCTGGGTACTCACAATAATACAACCCTCTATCCGCATATTCACTTGCTCATACAGCCAGACCTGAATCCGAGACCTCTGAAATAAAAATTAAAATGTTTTTAGAAATATAAACAGACCCACACCATTACTTTGGTTCCACAATAAACGACTTACAAAAAAGTTCCAATGAATATAAGCCAAAAAATAGAACTAATTAGTCTACATCTAAGAACTAGCAACTTTGGTTAACTTGCTGAGAAACACTTTTATTTAATAAATGCTCAGACAGGGCTGTTCAAACTAATTTTCCTACACTCTCAAGACTTAATTACTGTTCCAGCATGAATACATTTACAGTTAAAATTGCTCACAGCATGGCACAAAACACGTTTCTATGCCCAAGCCCTTCTTAACAAAATCCAGATCCAAAATAGAGTAATCACCTCCCCCTCCCTTCTCAATTTTCCTTGTCACACATGTAACCTCAATTCTGGCAACTGAAAATTACAAAAGGTTGAAACTATTTTTCATTTGTATTGTAACATTCTAAAATGAACAGTGTTAAAATCTCTCCAAAGGTTGCCGGGTGGCGATGATTCACGCCTTTAATCCCAGCACTCAGGAGACAGAGCCAGGCGAATCTCTGTGAGTTCGAGGCCAGCCTGGTCTACAGAGACTGATCCAGGACAGGCATCAAAAGTACACAGAGAAACCCTGTCTCGAAAAACCAAAAAAAATAAAATCTCTCCAAAGAAGAGCATTTGCCACTTAACTTCTCTGTATCTAACGTTTCCTTCTTTTTGGTTTCTTTTCTCCATTTTAAGTCCAGCTAAGGGAAAAACAATATCCAAATGGCATTGTTAGGTTTACCGACATAGCCTGTGAAATTCGTGATTTTGTTCTTTCAGAGTAACGGTGATCGTGTGCATGCTTGAGCCAGGCACAGACGTACATCACTTTGTTAATTAGCGCTTTTCCCGTAACTTTATTCTCAACTGTGGTCCTCCCTCTCATCCTGAAGCACAGGATCAGAGAAGTCGGTACAAACGGCCAACAAGCGTGACTCTCATTCAGCAGTCGTAAGGAAAAGGTAACAAGAAACTTACGTACATTTTGCAAGTATCTGAAGATGAGGTTCTGCACCACCGCGGATCAAGGAAAAAAAGCAGAGCTTCTGCTCCCGGCCCTCACCTGACTGCCCGGCGCCCTGCGGCCAGGCGCTGGCTACACAGGCAAGCCCCGGTGCGCAGCACCTGGATCACGCACCCGGGGTGCCTGGAAACTCGGGGGGCACGGCCTTCCTCACCGCCCTCGTCTCTCCACACTTCCTGGGGGCCCGCATCCTCCTCGCCCATGCCGCCGGCCCCGCTCCCACTCGGTAGCACGCGCCCGGCACGGCCCGCCCGAGCCCCGCAGCCCGCCGCCTTCCAACTCCGCGCGCTTTCCGGCCACCTCGGCCGCCCCGGGGCCTCACGGGAAGCGGCCCGCCCCAGGCTCCCCGGCTCCCCGGCCGCGCTCACAGCGTCCACGGACCCCCCAAGCCCAGAGTTCACACGCAGCGTAGGATACGATGGGCTGCACCATCACCTTCTGCACCTTCTGGCCCTGGCCGCGGTACGCCATGGTGGAAGTCACAAAGACCACACAGCGAGAGAGACCGCCTCGGGAAGCGACTTCCGGAAGCAAGACCTGGAAACGGAAGTGCACAGGGGCGTAGGCGACCCGGGCGGTCCTGGGAAATGCCTCTCTAGCCGCGGAGGCGCTTTTCCTCTATGCTTCTAACCTCCGCGGCCTCCGAGTCCTCCGCTCTTTGAAGTCGAGGTCGGTCCTACAGCGCCCCCTGGTGGTAGGCTGGAGGCGCACCGGGCGTCGGTCAGGCGCCTGCGCAACAGTCGGCTTGCCTCTGCCTCGGGGCTATTCTGAGAGCTGTTCTGGAATTCAGGCCTGCGAGCAGTATCTTGTCCAAAACCATCTGCACACATCCCTTATTCGCTCTGGATTGTCATGCCCGAAGCAGTGGGGTCGCTGTGGTGTGCACCCATAACAGAGTCAACTCTCATCACCTTTATAGAGAGTTACTGTTGAGGTGGTAACTGAAGATGGCCATCTATCTAGCTTGCAAGTGCTGAGATCGGCTGGCTGGACTCAAATCCCTCCCAGAGTTGTGCGACCAATGACAAGTCATTAGGCCCTAATTTCCATGAAATGAAAACTAATTATTTCGAGACAGGGTTTCTCTGTGTATAGCCTTGGCGTCCTGGACCTCTGTAGATGAGGCTCCAACTCATAAGGGTTCCGCTTGCCTCTACAGGCGCGCGCCATCATCACCTGGGTGAAATGGAGAGCTAAGCCCACTTTCTGCAGGGCTTGCGAAGGTAATAGCGCACAAGAGTTCCTTGAACTATGTGGGATTTGCACGGACCTGTAATCTCGGCCATGGAAGGTGCTAGCAAGAGTATAAGTTTAAGGGCATTTGCTAAATTGTGTGTTCCAGATCAGTCTAAGATACATGAGCCCTTCTTTCAAAACAAACAAAATAATCCACATGGGGTTAAAACTGATAAATTTAAGGTAAATTGGACATGTAAGCCAAAACATGCGTTTTGCCAGGCAATGGTGGCAGAGCCAGGTGGATCTCTGTGAGTTCGAGGCCAGCCTGGTCTACAAAGCGAGTTCCAGCAAAGGCACAAAGCTACACAGAGAAACCCTGTCTCAAAAAAACAAAAACAAAACCCCAGAAACCCCCACATGCATTTAATACATACTCCTAGGGCATTTCCTGGGGAAATGACTTGGTAGGTAGGACCAGAATCCAATCAATCACCAGCACCTGCTCAAAACCTGGACACAGGTGGTATGTATGTGCCTGTAATTCCAGCTCTGGGAAGGCAGAGACAGAAGATACCTGGGTTTGCTGGCCAACTAGTCTAGCTTAATTGGCAAGCCCTGGGTTCAAAGAGAGATTCTGTCTCAAAACTATGAAGAGTGATTGAGAAGGGCAATTGATGACATCCTTTGGCCTCCACATAAAATTGTTTCAAATAAATCCTAGTCCACTTAGCACCATCGCTTGGCATCACCCAGAGCTGAGGCTGCCCCACCTTACCAGAAAGTAACTAGAGTGGCTTATCAGGGAAAATAACAAAATTCAAAATGCAAAGTATGTTTTTTACTGAATTTATATTACCTTCACATCATCTTTAGGTTGAATTGATGATAAATCAGGAGCTGTCTAGATATGTGGACAGGTTAAAACTTGTTCTCTATAAAAGCCCGCCCCTCCCTTTAATCCCACCCAGCACTTGGAAGGCAGAGGCAGGTGAATCTCTGTCAGTTCAAGGCCAGCCTGGTCTACAGAGAGAATTCCAGGAAAGGCACCAAAACTACACAGAGGAACCCTGTCTCAAAAAATATAAATAAATAAATAAGTAAGTAAATAAATAAATAAATAAATAAATAGAATGTATCACACTCCAAACATGAGAAATGTCATGTACAGAGATGGATTTACTGATTTCAAAGACAGCAAGGAGAGAACACGGTTATACCCACTCTATCTGAAATGCAAAGATAACTTTCTTTTCGCTTTTGCATTCTCTGATTTTTAAACTTTGGTGACTTGAATCCAAAAACAATCCTTTGATTATACAACTCATCAGAAATGTATGATTTTTCTTTTTTGTTATTGTTGTTGTTGTTGTTTTTGTTTTTCAAGACAGGGTTTCTCTGTTTAGTCCTTTCTGTCCTGAACTCGCTCTTGTAGACCAGACTGGCCTCAAACTCAGAGATCCGCCTGCCTCTGTCTGCCGAGTGCTGGGATTAAAGACTTGCACCACCACTGCCTGGTATATGATTTTTCTTTAAAAAAAAAAAAAATGACTTTGCAGGGCCAACAAGATGACTCATCAGATAAAGGCACTTGCCATGGAAAGTGGTGACCTGAGTTCAGTCCCTGGATTCTGTGTAAGGGTGGAAGGAAGAACCAACTCCTGAAAATTGTCCTCTGACCTCCACATGTGCACCATGCATTAAAAACCACACACTTGCTGGACACTGTGGCACACACCTTTAATCCCAGCACTCGGGAGGCAGAGGCAGGTGGATCTCTGTGAGTTCGAAGCCACCCTGGTCTACAGAGTTCTAGGACAGCCAGGGCTGTATAGAGAAACCCCATCTTTAAAAAATTAAAAACAAAATGAACATTTCCATGCATGTGAACACACATAAGTACAAATAGGGTGTACTTGGTGGAGGGCAGTGGACCTTTCTAGGGGTTTTTGATTGGTTCTGTATAGTTTCTATTTGTCCTGTTATCCGTGTTTACTTAGGAACCAGTGTCACTACTGCAAGTCTTCTGAATTTATATTTTATTTGGTGAACTAGAAGTCAGTAGAATTTTCCTTTTTTCATACCCACATTAGAATCAGATCTATTTTTTAAAACACTATTATTACTATTGTTAAGACAGGGTTTCTCTGTGAGTTTATCCCTGGCGCGGTCTTTGTGATTCGCACTGCTAAAGATTAGGAAAACAAAACAAGAAATCAAAAAAAAAAAAAAAAAAAAAAGACAGGATTTCTCTGCGTAGCCCTGGCTGTCCTGGCTCTCGCTCTGTAGACCAGATTGGCTACGAACTCACAGAGATCCACCTGCCTCTGCCTCCCGAGTGCTGTGATTAAAGGCATGAGCCGCCACCCCCCCGGCAACATACATGTTCTGACTTAAATTTACAAACTTACCTTAAGTTTATCAATTTTAACCCATGTGGGTTGTTTGTTTCACCTTCCGGCCTTGAAACTGTAATTGTTAAAGGTAGGTAACTACCTGGATTTTATTCTAAAACTTTGTCATTCTGTTTGAAAATTTCTCTAATAGCTAGGCACGGTGGTGCCTTTAATCCCAGCACTCAGGAGGCAGAGGCAGGCAGATCTCTGAATACAAGACCAGCCTGGTCTACAAAACGAGTTCCAGGACAACCAGAGCTACACAGAGAAACCCTGCCTCAAAAAACAACACCAAAAGAATTTTTTTTAAAAGATTTATTTATTTACTAGGTATACAGTGTTCTGCCTGCATACCAGAAGAGGGCGCCAGATCTCATTACAGATGGTTGTGAGCCACCATGTGGTTGCTGGGAATTGAACTCAGGACCTCTGGAAGAACAGCCAGTGCTCTTAACCTCTGAGTCATCTCTCCAGCCCCAAAAGAAATTTTAATAAAGTGCCAAATGTCATTTAAAAAAAGATTTATGTGGGGTGGTGGTCTCTAATCCTCAAAATGTCATTTTATATACTGTATTTGCTGATATATGAATGTGTCACAATTCAATGAATATATTCAATAATAGAAAATTGGGCAAAACCTTGGTTTCTTTTACATTGCAATTAATCATGTCCTTGTAAATCTTGAGATTTTCATGCCCCTCATGATGTCTGTAAAATATGCTTGAGGCACACTAACTCAAAGAGAAATACTCCTGGTTTAATTTGATTGACATGCTGTCTCATGTGTCTCTCATACTCCAGATTGGCTCAAATTCCTTTGTAGCCAAAGCTGGCCTTGAACTCCTAATCCTCCTGCCTCTGCTTTCTGATTGCTGGGACCTCAGGCATTTACCACATCGCCAGCCACTTCCCACATAAATGTTTAAGACCTCTCTCCATTCAGGTGAAGTCCGCTTCACCTGGAAGCCTCACAACTTGAGCAGCTGGGACTAATTGAAAGCATAACAAGGCTATTATTAGGGAGTTACAGGGCAGCCCAGAAAGATCAGCAAGCCCTGAAATGGGTCAAGAATGACTCACTCAACAAACATGTATGTTTCTCTCGTTATGGACTCAGCTGTTGAAGCTCCACCCCCCAGTACTTCAGTGTTTGAAGATAAGGCGGTTCGTTTCTGTTTCTAGTTGTTATTTTGAGATAGGGCTGTTGAAGAGATCATTAAGATTGTATGGAAATCTCCTGCATGGGACTGAACTTCAGCTTTCTGGTGTCCTTGGAGGAGAAGGAGGGGCTGGCGATGTAGGTCACAGCCGAGTACTTGTTGCCTTGCATACTTGAGGCCCTGGGTCCCATGCCCACAAACAAAAACAAAACAACAAAGACAGCCCAGAGGCCTCCATTTCTCCATGGGAACAGAAGAAAGGCCAGCAGCTAGCTACCCAGAGCCAGAAAGAGCCGCACTAGAAATACCACCAACATCTAGCTGGCCAGGCCTTTACTCTCAACTGAGATACCTGTTGAGCTATTTAGTTTGTAGTAACATATGGCAGCCTGGGAGAACTAATGGACCGATTAGCCAGAGACTTTCAAGACAAGTAAAGATCTGTCTTAAACATGCCCTCTTCTCCAGGGTCTTCTGCATGCTAGGCAAGCATGCCACCTCTGACCTGCACCCCCCCCCCCAGCACTTCCTGCGAGGGAAGTATTGGTGAACAATTTTGGGGGGAAGGGCATTGAGACAGGGTCTCTACATAGCCCTGGCTGTCCTGAACTATGTAGACCAGGCTGGCCCTGAGCTCACTTGCCTCTGCCTCCCAAGTGCTGGGATTAATGGTATGTGCCACCATGCCCAGCTGGCAAACAACTAAAATAGAGAGTAGATGAAGAGTAAATGCCTGGTAGAAAGACATCAACCTTGCTTGAAGAAAAAGGAAGGTTTGGGAAGAAGCAATCCAATGGTCATGGCCTCTTGGGTAGGAGGCCACTTAAACATTAACGAAGGCAGGGACTGAAGAAACGGCTCCCGGTTAAGGTCTCATTGTACTTGCAGAGGCCCAGGTTTGGTTCCCAGCACCCACATGGTAGCTCACAACCACTTGTAACTCCAGCTCCAGGGCATCTGGCACCCTCTTCTGCACCAGGCACGCAAATGGTGCACAGACATACATGCAGGCAAAATACACACATTTAAAAAACGGGTGGTGGTGGTGGTGGTGGTAGTGGTGCATACCTTTAATCCTAGTATTCAGGAGGCAGAGGAAGGCAGAACTCTGGCCTACAGTGAATTCCAGGACAGCCAGGACTATGTGGGGAGACCGTCTCAAGAGAAAAAACAACTAACAGAGGCAGAGGGCAAAAGACAGGATCCTGGTGAGGGTTGAGGCATTACCAAGTATATATACGATCATCACTCTTGTGCTGTTTAAGGTGAGGTGTTGGGAAGTGCTTGCTGCACATATTCAAAGCCCTGGGTTCAAATCCAGTACTACATAAACCAGACATGGTGATGCCCATCTGTAATCCCAACATTTCAGAGGCAGAGGCAGAAGGATTGAAAGTATAAGGCCACATGAGATCCTTTCTCAAATAAAAGTAAAAATAATAAAAACTAAAACTACTAAAGTAGAGCTACTAAAACTCTAGCTCATTCTTCATTTTGTCTGGAGTATTATCCACCTAACATGTCTATGTAAAGCTGGGCACGGTGGTCCATACCTTAGCCCAGCAGGATTAAAGACAGGCAGCCTGGCCTACAAATCAAGTTCCAGGCCAGCCAACTGCCCGTAACTCCAGCCCCAAGGACTCTGGTGATCTGCTGTCCTCTGCAGATATCCCCACACAAGTGGCATTCACACACACACACACACACACACACACACACACACACACACACACTCGTGCACGCACACTCGCACACATCCTCACAAAGCTGCTTAAGCACTTCAAGAGCAGGAATTTGACTTAGACTCATCTATCCTTGATGACCAAAGTGTTTAACTACAGTGTAAGTTCAAACTGCTTTGTGCTCCTTCAAGGTGTGTGTTGGGGTGGGGGGGGGCACTCCCAAACACTTGGCAGTCAATGTCAACACATCTAACGTTTCCTCCTGGTGGCTTTTCTAAAGGTGACCCATTTCCTTGGAGCTCTCAAAGCAGACAAGTGACTGCTCCATCAGGTAAGGGTCTCTGTTTCGCTGCCCTCCACTGAAACAGTCTTGTTCGATTTAAATGTTTCCCTAATCCCTTTAGTTCCTTATCCTTCACTCAAAACACCTTTCTAAGAGCTCTCTTTTCCAGCTCCCTTGACTGCAGACCTCTAAGTTCAATGGACTAGTTTTACTGCTAGCTGGGAACAAAGTAAAGATTTAAAAAAAAGAAGAACCGCCGGGCGGTGGTGGCACACACATTTAATCCCAGCACTCGGGAGGCAGAGCCAGGAGGATCTTTTCTTTGTGAGTTCGAGGCCAGCCTGGGCTACCAAGTGAGATCCAGGAAAGGCACAAAGCTACACAAAGAAACCCTGTCTCAAAAAACAAAAAAACAAAAAAAAAAAAGAACCCCAGGACGGAGGCAGTAGTTTTAACTCACCGCTTTTTGCTCACTGCCACACTCACTCCATTTCAGGAATTAAATCTAACCAAATACAGATTAATAATAGGACTATTCAGTAGACTTCTGAAACCTTTAATTAAAAAAAAATAAAAATAAAAAAACAAAAAACAAAACAACCAAAGACCATAAAATCCTAGATTGCTGCTTGGGAATCAAGGCAGATTTTTTGCTCATTTTACTAGTGTTAAGGGTTGAACTCAGGTCACCAGGCTTGGTGGTCATAAATCACTGGCTTTTTTAATTATTAGAAACTTGTTGTAGGGGCTAGGAGCATGTGACATGGCCCAAGCATAGGAAATCAGGGGACAACACAGTTATCTGTCCATCTTTGTTGGACTCTGGTTGCCAGGATTGAGTCAAGTGCCTTTCTCAGCTGAGCCATCTCTCCAGCAGTACCGCCCCGACATCACTTTGCAAATTAAAAACCAGCTGCAGGGTTTGGGATGTAGCTCAGCACCAGACTCTGGGGTCCATCCCTAGCACCACATGAACCAGGCGTGGGTCATCTTTCATCTAAGCACTTGGGTGGTGGAGGTAAGAGACTCCAGAAAGGCAGGTCAGCCTGAGCTGCAGAAGCTGGTCTACAGATGGGCTTGAGAAGACTGACCCTGGAAGCTAGCAGTGACCTTTCTGTAGATTGTTTCAAAATGGGTCCTCAGGAACTGTTATTACATCTAGTAAGCACGAATGTCCTTCTGCTAAACTGCCAAATTCAAGGGCATCACACTTAAATAACTGCAGAATTATTCAGATGAAGTGAAGCAATAGTTTCAGAACGGATCCCAGGAGTCTGGTCCACATAACTCAAGCTTCGTGTGTGAACTGTAGTTAGCTCTTTGTGTTAGCCTTCTCTCTATGGGAGCTCCTGAGACTGGCAGAGATGAGAATACACAGAGCCACAGGAGAGATGCTATTGTTAATTTAAGGCCAGAATTTCACAGATTTTAATCTTGTTGTCTTTTCTTTTTTGGCCTGGAATTCAGAGACCCTCCTGCTTCTGCTTGGGATTAAAGGCATGTGCCACTACATCTGGCCTAATCTTGAAAAAATATAAACTGTAAAGCTATCTCCAAAATTTGGGGCAGAGCCAAGCTGCAACATTTGATCTATGACCATTAAGATATGTACATGAAGAGTTCATTCAACTGATGGGACCTTTTGGGGCTATGTGGGGGACAGCATTAGGCTGGACCAAGCCTCATGTACACTAGGCCAATGGTCCACTGCTAAGTTATAGTCTCAGCCTGGGGACTATTAGGCTACTAGGAGGAAAAAACTTATTGTCTTTGGTTACTAAAAATTTACATGTATTTTTGTAACAGTAAGAAGTCAGTACACAGATAGAAAAACCTGCACTCTAATTAAACCTTTTCTTCCATCTTCATGTTTGAAAATTCTCAATCACTGAATATTAAGATCACTTTTAAACCTGCCCTCCTTTTAAAAAATTAATAGCATCACTTAAGTTATAATGATAAGACCTAAAGATTTCCTATATCAGTTTTATTTAAAACACAAATAAGTATTTCTCTTTCAGTAATGGCAAATGGTTCGAATAATGTTGAACGAAAATCACTGACTAATACAGGGCATTAAATATGAACAGACTTTCTTTTAAAGCAAAAGAATAGATTATATACAAAAGGGACCTACAATCTATAGGTCAATTCAAAAAAGGAAATGTGTTTATAAAATGTGTGGTGAAAGCAGAACATTCCACCCCTGCTTTGGAGAAGGGCTATCTTACAACATTCAGTCAGCTGAAGATGGATTGGTACAAGTGTCTATACATAAATTTCAAGTCATTTTTGCATGTGCAGAATCATCCAGATCTTCCCAGACTGAACGGGCAGTCCTGTGGCTTTCTTCCTTTTCCATATTCCCAACAAGGCTACATGAACTTCAACTCTTGATGAGCCGCTTACAACAGCAGTTCCTTAGGAGCCAACATGACGACGGGTGATCCAGGATTTCCCTATGAGAAACAAACTGGCCGCCTACAGAAAGTATCACAATGAACAAGTCTTTCTTTCTGCCTTCCAATTCTGTACAGTGTCTCATTTCAAGACTATTACCCTCATCAGACTTGTTCGTTCACAAGTCTAAACCTTGAGGTGATATGAAGACCAACATCAAGAAAAGAAAACTCAATCCAGAAATGAAGAAACTGGAGGTATCCAATACACCCCAGAGCATCTCGCCATCTCTGCGACAGCACAGCCCAGTGTACTGCTACAGTCCGGAGATCAATACTGGCAGCTTGAATGAGGTTGGCTTTTTTTGTTGTTTTTTTTTTCCCTCCTCCTCCCGTGGTTAAAGCACATCAAATAAATACTAGGCAAGAGGAGTTTCCTGGGAGAGTTAGAAATTATAAAATTTACCAATTTTCTGTCTCTGTGATAATTCAATGCCAGTAGGAGAAAGGTATTGAAGAAAAGGGACAATTTTCACACTAAAAAAAGAATTTCCCTAGTCATGTCACCATCTTATAAAGAATCCAGGGAATCCCAGAAGTAGAAAATTCGTTTCAGGGGACCCCTGAGGCACTTTAAAGCCTTTAAAAAATTACAGTAATAATAAATTAGCTATTGCTCTTCAGAGGCTTATGGAGCAGCTAATGCAACAGGACGGGTCCAGAGTTCTGTCCACATCTCAGGTTCTCGAGCCGCTCGGCCCCTTTAAAGCTTAGACGAATCTCCAAATACCTTTAAAAAGACATACAATTTAACATAGACGGAGTGGGTCTTTTGTTTAGTGGTAGCATGACATTTGGTCCACAATGGTTAGCAGCTGTCTTCATTTTCAACTCTGATAATCTTAAGACAATACATAAATAAATACAGCAAAGGGAAGCTCGCCCACACTGACAAACGCCTCAAGGAGCCACGGAGTTCTCTCGCACCATTTCATTGGGAGCTCAGTCTTGGGTGGAGAGAAAGGCATTACAGAACTTTCTTCTCAAAGATACTAAACAATGGCATCAAATGGACAAACAGTCATCAAGGGATGTAAAGATCTGACCCCAGGGGAACCAGGACACACATAGGTACTTCAGAGGTATACTTTTGATTTGGGCAAAATTTGAGACTAAAGAAATGATCACCTCAGGCAAATGTTAGAATAGATGAAACTAAGTCCAGTTTTGGTGAGGGTTTTTTTTTTTTTTTTTTTTTCTTTAAAGCGTCCTCACCATCAGCTTCAGCTGTCAATCATCTCTGAGAGCTCAAGCAGAAGGTCGTCTTCATCTTTGCCAGGATCCAAGTCAATCTCAGCTTCTAATTTGCCTCCTGAAATTTCCCATATTAGTTTCTCAAAATCATCTTCCACGGAGAGTGGAGGCTTTCCTGTTGAGGCAGAGCTCAGTCGGCGAGGTTTAGATGCCACCTGGGATGAGGAAGGGCCAGATCCTTCTGGGAGCGAGGGTTCTGAAGAGGACTGGGTTGAAGGCAGCACAAAACTGTAAGGGGAAAGCAGACTGTTAGCCCAGCGGTGCCCTTCCTCCATGGTTCAACACTGTTCAAACAGTTAACCATGGTTGTGTGACCTCGAGGACAGCTAGTGTGTTGCTGGAGGGCTCTCTCCAGGTTCCACCAAACCCTGCAGTCCCACAATCCACTTATAAAATAATCACTCAGACGCTTATATTACTTACAAACTGTATGGCCGTGGCAGGCTTCTTGCTAACTGTTATTATATCTTAAATTAACCCATTTCTATAAATCTATACCTTGCCAAGTGGCTGGTGGCTTACCGGCGTCTTTACATGCTGCTTGTCCTGGCGGTGGCTGCAGTGTCTCTCCCCTCAGCCTTCTGCTTCCCAGAATTCTCCTCTCTCCTTGTCCCACCTACTTCCTGCCTGGCAACCTACTTCCTGCCTGGTCACTGGCCATCAGTGTTTTATTTATATAGAGCGATATCCACAGCACTTCCCCTTTTTTTCTTTTTTTAAAAAGGAAGGTTTTAACTTTAACATGGTAAAATTACATATAACAAAACAATTACCGAGCAAGAATTATAGTTACAATATTAAAGAAGATGTCCTATCTATCTTATATTTGTGAGTTTAAGGTTTTATATCTAACTTATCTTTTATCATAACTGAGGAAATTACAACTATCTAGTTTTCAACCACATCAAAGACCTGAGAAGGAACATAATGGTACCTGAGAAATGGTAGATGGATGCAAGCAACTTTCGGGAATCTTGCAAAAATAGACCAAGACAGCTGGCAGCCTGGACAGTCACCTAATGTTTCTCAGAATTGTTGGTGCATTTAAATTGGCTACAGGCCTAGAATATCTGACAGACCATTTTTAGAAGCAGGAATTCTGAGAGACCATCTTACCCTGTCTTGGCAGAGTACAGTGGTCGCTTTCCTTGTGTCCCGCTTGTCCAGAAAGGACAGCATTATATTTGTACTGTCAGCCATCAAGGCAAGGGCAGTTCTTTGCCCAGTAGGCCATTTTGTGACAAAAAGACAAACTTCCAAATGGAAATGTCTTAGAAGCCCAACATTCTCTAGGGATCAATTGGTGCAGCCACGAGCAATTGTGTCTCATGTCAACAGAATTTTAAGTTATTTAAATGCCATATTCTCTAGGTCTATGAAATGTTTGAAGATTACCTATCTATCTGAAATATATCTATGTATACCTAGAAGACTTAACTAACATGGCTACAGATATGATTATCATAGATGACTAATTATTAATCTATTTTTTAATTATCCATTACAATTTTAAATGAGTTACATAAACATAATACCTCAAACAAGAATAGAAATATATATATACAGTATAACAAAATTAACTTCAAGTTTGTATCAATAAACTAAAATTTATACCAATGTAAAACATTTTAAACAAGTTGTTCTTCAAAAGTAGGTTCATTGATCTACCCTTTTATCTTATCATCTCCATATCCTCCTATATATCTATATCACTAGTGACAAGTTGTTATTGTTTCACTAACTGGGAATCCAGTACCTTTTGAACTTAGCCAGGTATTTAAAGTATCTTCCAACAATAAGGGCAACCATCAACAGCAGTGAAGAGAAGCGACCTCCACTTTCATGCTTTTTGCCCTCAGTGTGGAGTTAGCTTTAGAGGTAGCTAACCTGTAAATGTTCAGTGACTTATTGCATTTTTTGACAAAGAGGAAAATCAGTAATGGCCTGGAATTTGGTTAAGAAGACATTACCTGTCCTTAGGTTTTTCTGTCTCAGACATGGCGATGGATGTATCCTCAGAGAGAAGGGGGACCACAGCCTACAAAGGAAGAGGAAGGTAAAACTCCCTGAGAGTTAAGCTTCTCTCGCTGGTGTTTGTATGCTGTGTGTGTGTATATGCAAGGGCCCATGTGCAAGCATGTAGAGTTAGTTCAGAGAAGGCGCTCAGGAGGAGTCTGCCATTCTCTCCTTCACGTCTGTGGGAAGTTAGTCTGTTACTGAACTTCAAGCTCATGGTTTCAAGTTATGCTGGCTGGCCAGTGATCTTTTGGGATACACCTGTCTCTATGCCTCCAACGTTGGGGTGACAGGCAAGTGTATGGCCACACTGGCTTTTTATGTAGGTGCTCAGGGATTCAAACTCAGGCGCTCATACTTGTATAGCAAGCACTCTTACCCACTGAACCATGCCCCCAGACTTCAAGGCTTTTACAAGATTTTCTTTTCCTTTCTTTTTTTTTTTTTTTTGGAGACAGGGCTTGACTATGTAGCTTTGGCTGTACCAGACTTCTGAAGGTAGACCAAGGCGGCCTGAAACTCAGAGCCTCTACCCCAGCACTGCCCAGCCTCGAGTCAGGCCCTTCTTTCACCCCAAGAGCATATTTTCTTTTGTTGCCTTCTTAGAACCACAGCTAGTTTTTGGGTTTGGTGGCGGCGTGTGTGTGTGTGTGTGTGTGTGTGTGTGTGTGTGTGTGTGTGTGTGTGTGTGTGTGTGTAACCTAGGATCTTGCTCTGAGCTGTATCTTTGGTGGCGGCGTGTGTGTGTGTGTGTGTGTGTGTGTGTGTGTGTGTGTGTGTGTGTAACCTAGGATCTTGCTCTGAGCTGTATCTTCAGCCCAGAGGCTACCGTTCTTTAATCCTAGGAACCCAATGATCTAGAGGCTGAGTATGTAAGTGAGCAAAATACCTTGCCACCCAAAAACCCAGCTTCAAAATACCGCCTGCCACTTCTCAACTCTCCAACCAGACTCTAGTTACTAGAGCCACAGTCTGAGGAAGCCAATGCTCAGGAGATGGCAGAAGTGTGAGATGCAAACAAACCAACAGCCAAAGGCAATCCTACCCCCGAGTCCAGCACCACTGCCGTGGGTCAGTTCTTACCACAGCCGCTTTCTTGGCGGGGCTTTCCTGCAGGACACCGCCAGCACTGAGCGGCTTCACAGCTGCAATGACAGCCGGGTGCACCTCCACTGCCTTGCGTTTTGGAGCCATTTTGGGAGATGAAACAACCTTGACCACAGACGGCTTCACATTAACTTTGGGTTTGGCTACAGGAGACAGAACATATGTGATTAGCAACTAGATGATCTCTTTCACATCCTGAGATGTAACTAAGAACAGGATACAATTCCTTTAGTAGTAGAAATACCAAAAGCGTTGCCGGGCACGGTACACCCCAGCACCGGGAGGCAGAGGCAGGAGGACCGCTGTTGAGTCGGAGGTCAGAACTGTGAGTTCCAGGGGAGCCAAGACCACACAGAGACCGGGTCTTAAGAATAACAAAAAAAGCAATACCAAAAGAGCAAACTGCCTGAATGAAAAAGATCTACTACACAGGTCACCATGCAATACTCTTCATTCAATGTCACTATCATATTCCATGGTATTTCTTTCTGCAAAACGAGAGGAAAAGCTGACTGCAGCTGCACACCTGTAATCCCAGCACCCAGAGGGCTGGGGGAGAACCGAGTCTGAGGCCATCTGGGGAGGGACTCAAAACACCGCAAGGAAAGTGCACCACAAAAGTTCTGAATGGGGCTTTTATGTTTTCCCTTTTCTGAGACAAGGTCTCAGGTAACCCAGGCTACCCTCCAATCATGTGGGTGAAGATAACTCTGAACTTCTAATCCTCTTGTTTCCACTTCTTGCTTCACCTCTTGAGAAGAGCAAGGATTTGGTGATTCTAATAATAAAACTTTGAATTTTTGTGGGACAGTAGAGAAAATAATAATGCTGTTTGGGTCTAGTGTCTTTGGATAAAGCAACAGAGGAAAAGAGTGAGCTCCACGGTAACAGTATACAGAGGCACAGAAACAATCCAGAACATTCAAAGTATGTCCTGAAAGAGAACCCTCCTCCAGCAGCCATGGGACTCAAGCTGCCAAAACCCAAACTCAAACCCTCACCCAACAACTGGCTGACTTAAAACCCACGATGAGGACTAAAGAGGAATTCCACCTCGGTCGGCCTCTCTAGTGTAGTTCAGCCTCTACTGGACAACCATGGAAACCAATCTAATAAATCCCTCTTCCGCATTCATGCTACTGGTTCTGTTCCTCTAGAGAACCCTAATACAAACTGAGCTGGGATTACAGGTGTGTTTCACCAGACATGGTTTTTCTGTGCTGCTGTAATGGAACCCAGGGCTTTGTGCATACTAGATAAGTACTAACAACTGAGCTACAGTTACAGCCCCAAAGAAGGCAAAACCAACCAACCAACCAACCCACCCACCCACCACCAACCAACCCACCAACCCCTCCAGCAGTTAGTTTTAAGTTGTGAAAAAGAACTCTGCCTAAGTTTCATCTCTGCAGATGACTGTATTACCACCTGTTGGTGTGACCTCGGTGCACAAGTGATTCAACCCCACAGTTGCCAGTGACTGAGATTTGGTCATTGTGCTATGATAAAGGTAGCAAAATCACTCACCTTTACTCCTTTTTTCCAAAGTCTGTGCTGCACATTTCACATTCAGTATGGAGTCCCCGATTCCAGAGGTTTCTACCTCCCCCTTTTGGGATGACTCTGTGGGGAGGCGCTTAGCCAGGTGCCGTGTGATGCCTGATACAGCAGTGAGCACGGGCTTCCCCACCACCCGGGTGAAGTACGAGGCCCCGTCTCCGGGGACAGGCGTCAAGGCTGGCTTCTCCTTCTGTGAGGCTCCTGCCTCCTGCTCTTTCTCAGTGTGCTTCTCTCTGACAGTGTCACATCTATTGACTGGAATTTTTGTGGTGTCACTTATGGTCTCATCTGAAGTCTGTGGAAACATTCAATCAAAGAATTAAGCCCTACTTTCTCATTTATAGTGCTGAGTGAATATCTAAGCTAGGCAGACAGAGTATTACATGATTCAGAATAATAAGGAAGCTGATTATTTGATATTAAACAGAAGATATGCTGTTAAGTGTGAAAGATTGGAAATGAAGATGTGTGAATCAATAAAAAACCTAGATTCTATTGGCTATGTAATTATGACCCCAAGAAAAAAAAAATGAACCGGGCGGTGGTGGCGCATGCCTTTAATCCCAGCACTCGGGAGGCAGAGGCAGGCAGATCTCTCTGAGTTCGAGGCCAGCCTGGTCTACAGAGTGAGTTCCAGGAAAGGAGCAAAGCTACACAGAGAAATCCTGTCTCGAAAAAACTAAAAAAAAAAAAAAAAAAAAAAGAAAGAAAGAAAAAACACAAATGATACTAATTAAGACACTATACATTAAGGTTTATGTTAAGATACTATATCAACTGTGTGAAAATCTCAATGCCCAGAAAGACCTTCTAGTCACAAATTAGAATATTAGAGCCAGTAAAAATGAACGTCTTAAGGAATTACTAAAGCTAGAGCAGGCTACAAAATGATATATTGTACATCTTTCAACCTGAGTTGAGTATTAAATCTGCTTATATAACAAAAAGCTTAAAGGAGAGGTAGGAGAAAAACTATTATAGCATTTATCCTTTGTTTTTGAGAAAAACAAACAAACAAACAACTGACTGTGTGGCCCAGAATGGCCTCCACTAACGAGCGTCCTACCTCAGCCTCGCAGCCCCAAAGCCTAGGAGTGCCACAAGCTTGTGTCACCATGCCTAGGTTGTTCATTCTTTCTAAAGAGAAAATCCCTAGTCGAATGTGGTGGCACATACCAGTCATCACAGCACTCTGGTAGCAGAGGCAGCAGAATCAGTTCAAGGTCTTTGGCTACATAGCTAGCTTGAAGCTAGCCTGAGCTATATGAGACACCATCTCGAGAAAGTGGGAGCTGGACAGATGGCTCAGTGGTTAAGAATACCTGCTGCTCTTGCAAAGAACCCAGGTTCATTTCCCAACACAGACATGTCAGTTCACAACCATCCTTAACTCCAGTTCTGGGGATCTGATGCCTTCTTCTGGCCTCTGCAGACACCATGAACACACATGGTGCCACAGTGTGCATACATGCAGATATACATACACACATACACACATGTACATGTGTATGTGAACACTCACACACATAAAGTAAATAAACATTGGAGGAAAAGGTCAAGCTTTACACGATGTGCAGCAAAATATTAACAGCCAGTTAAAAAACTATGAAAACAAAGAAAACTAACATACAGAGAACTGTAAGAATCTTCCACAGATGCTGGGCAGTGGTGGTGCAAACCTATAATCTCAGCAAACAGAAGGAAGAGGCAGGTAGATCTATGTGAGTTGGAGACCGGTCAGGTCTACACAGTGAGTTCCAGGTCAATCAGGGCCACATAGACCCTATTTTAAAAACTAAAAATCGGGGCTGGAGAGATGGCTCAGAGGTTAATGGTACTGGCTGCTCTTCCAGAGGTCCTGAATTCAATTCCCAGCAAACAAATGGTGGCTCACAACCACCTGTAATGAGATCTGGTGCCCTCTTCTGGTATGCAGGCATACATGCAGATAGAGAACTATATATATAATAAATA
The DNA here is from genome assembly GCF_004664715.2 of Peromyscus leucopus. NCBI lineage: Eukaryota > Metazoa > Chordata > Mammalia > Rodentia > Cricetidae > Peromyscus > Peromyscus leucopus. Next base: position 55,377,626 of record NC_051076.1, on the reverse strand, counting down.
AATCTAAAAAACAAACAAACAAACAAACAAAAAAAAAAAACTAATTTAAAAAAAAAAAACAAAAAATAACCCCAAACCAAACAAAAAAGAAACTTCCATAGAAAATGATGACCACAGTACTGGGCACTGTAGCGGAGGTTGTAATCTGTACTATGGAATGAGGCTGGCTGAGGCAGGCAGAGTTCAAGCAACATAGTGAGAAACTGTCTTCAAAACTCCAAAAAAAACCCTAAACAACAAAAACACGACCCAAAACAAAACAATTAAAACCATACTCAACTTACCAGTGAAATTTTGACGGAAATTTAATGTATACTACAACTAAAAGTACACATCATTCATTCACCTCCTCTTGGTCTGCCAAGAGTCATAATCTGACAAACTTACCTCACTAGCCTCTGTCTTAGTCACACTGCTCTGAGACGCAATTTCACTGCCTTCGAGCTCGAGGTTTTTCTCTTCTTTTGCACCTGTATTCACATTAAAAACACCATTGCTTTAATCAGGATGTGAGGAATGAACTAAAATTAAAACTTTTCTTAATGAATATAATTGTGCTGACTAGCTTTTCTGTCAACACAAGCTAATCTATCTGGGAAGAGGGAGCCTCAGCTGAGAAAATGTCTCTATCAGACTAGCCTGTGGGGCATTTCCTTGATTGGTAATTGATGCAGGAGGGTCCAGGCCACCATGGGAAGTGCCAGCCCACCATGGGAAGTGCTACTCCTGGGCAGTTGGTCCTGGTTGTATAAAAAGGCAGACTGAGCAAGCCATGGAAAGCAGACGAGCATGCAGCATCCTCCATGGCCTATGCTTCAGTTCCTGCCTCCAGGCTCCTGCCTTGACCTCCCTCAATGACGGACTGGTGATCGGGAAATGTAAACCAAGTAACACTCCCTAGCCCAGGCTGCTTTTGGTCAGTGTTTTACACAGCCCAGAAAGGAAATTCAGAGAGGAGTAATGGAACAAGAAAGAACTCACAGCTAAGAGATGGGGGGGCCTACAGAACCTCAAGAAAACACCACCACACCGTAGCACTACAAACTGCTACTAGCAACAGCTTACTCTACTGAATCCGCTGCCTCAAATTCCCTCAGTAAAGGAAAGTTTGTCAGCAACTACCCAAGCTCCTGGAGGTCCTGCCCTGTGCTTTAGACAGTCGTGCTGCTTGGAGGGGCTCTACAGACCTGCTCTTTTGGTGATGCGGAGCAGCCTCTTGGCCCCAGGAATAGCCTCCGCTTGAGGCCGGGAGCTGACACTGCTCTCAGAGCTTCGCTGTACCCTCAGGGCCTTCTCCAGTTTGATCTCCTCTAGCGTCTTTATGTGCACCTCCTGCATAGACCTGGCTCTTCCCGCAGGCTCCTCGGGCTGTCCTTTGCTGACAGCAACAGGTAACAGACTCACTGTCTTCTTCACGTCAGTATCTGCTGTCAACTTGGGGCAACCTGTATCCTTTTTGGGTTTCTGTCTCTCCATTTCCTGCTGCCGATGTTTCTTTTCAGCCAGGACCTCAGAGAAGGTTTTGATCCGCACTGAGGAAGAGCTTTTGGTTCCTGATGGAGACTCATCAGTCCGGGAAGGCTCTTCTGTCTTCAGTTTAGTTTGCAATTCTCCACGTTTCTGACTGGCTCTTTCAAGAAGAATTTCTTCCAATGTCTTCACGTGGATCTCACCAGCTTTGTTAACTCTCTCTGTTCGGGGAAGGAACATATATTTACACTCTTGTTTCTCAATGACTTATGATCTCTCTAAGAGTAGAAAATACAGGGAGAGGCATCAGTTGCCTCATGCACAGCATCAGGTTCACTCTCAATTGTAGACAACTGCAAGAAAATCTCTAGAGACAAACCTACTGATTGGTATTTCTATCCAGAAATACAACACACAAATGGCTGAGAATCATTTCTCAATGGAAAAACCTGCACCATTATAAACCTTAAGTAAAAGGAGCAAGGAGTCCTCCATTCACTCCTATGTATATAAAACTAGCGCTGGACCCATGGCTAGAAACGGTACGAAGCCAAGCATCCTTGTGCCCAGGTGTGGTCTATAGTCTGCCAAACCCGAGTAACTAAATGAGCTGTCGGCAAGTCCGGCAATGGAAACCACCGTCTAGGAACTGGTCAAAGCAAACTTTTCATGAAGTGACATTTAAAACAGGAAAAGAGGGAAAACAAAACTGGTGACAAGACAAAAACTAAACAAAACCCAAAGGCCACAAATCTGACCTGCACCCCCAGACCTCAAAAGATCATTCTACAACTGTTTAAAACAGGGAACAAATGTCACATGAGACAATCATTCTCATTAGTGGAGGGCCAAGAAAAGAAATAATGAACTCATGTAGAATTAAAAGAGAGAGCGGATTTGCCCTGGAGGAGGTGGGAATGTGGGGTGGGCTGGGGGTAAGGGGAGGAGGTGGGAAGGGGGAGAATAGGGGAACCCGTGGCTGATATGTAGAACTGAATGGTATTGTAAAATAAAATAAATAAAATTAAAAAGAGAGAGAGATGATACACATGCATGCATGTACAACATACACATACTAACATACACAGACTAACCAGTAAGAGATTTTAATTAAAATTCAAAAACAAACTACACCCCAAGCTCCTAAACGTAGCCTGTTCTGGAACTCTGTGAACTTGGTATTCCCCCACCACCACCAGTCTCATTTCTGTCCATGTCCCTATCTTTCTGTAACTCAGACTGGCCTACAAATCCCTGATATAACATAGTCCAAGTTAACCCCAAGTTTATAGGTGTGAACCACTACTTCTGGGGCTCTTGTTTAAACAGAGTTTATTTAAAGGGTCAGTCTTAAGTCAGCTCAGTTTGGATTCTCACGCTCCAGAGTCCAGTGAGTTTCTCTGGTGATACCATGATAAGAGTCCTGGAACTGCCAGAACCTCCAAACATACTGGATGATGCTTTCTGAGAACAATCAATGATGAACCACAGAGCAAAGTACTCACAACAAAGTAAGTACTCAAATAGTGAATTATCTCTTTGTTTCCAGTGAGTAAGTCTTTTGTGATAGGGTCTTGATATACAAGTGACCTCAAACTCACCCACCATCGTCCTGTCTCAGTTTATGAGTACTGAGATAAAGAGCTACCACAACTTCCTTCTCATTAGATTTTCAAAAAGATGGTGGGGCTGTAGAGATGGCTCAGTGGTTAAGGTTCCATTCCCAGCACCCATATGGCTGCTCACAACTATCTGTAACTCAAGTTCTAGGGTATCTGACACCCTATTCTGACCTTTACAGACACCAGGCATACATGTGATGCACCTATACACAAGCAGACAATTCATACATGTAAAATAAATAAATCTGAAAAAAGAATTGCAATTGTAGTTTTTTCTTCCATTTCACAATGACAAGCTAATCTCAAAATAATCAAAGAAAGTACATGGTTAATGGTGAATTGGAGACTTGTTTCTCATCCCTACCAAAATGTCATTGAAATTATAAAGACATTAAAAACAGAATTAATCTACACTAATAATGAGAAAAGAAGAATGCCACGATAGAGTAATCTGTAAGAATTTCTGTGGGGAATCTATTTCAGTAGATATGTTTAAACAGTAGATGTAACTCTAAAAGAACAGTCAATCACTATTCTACTCACCAGCACAGTAAACTGCCAGGCCTAGGTTAACCAATATGAAAAGTAACAGTGAACAACGGAGAAATCATTAGGGTAGAAATGGAAGGACTAGGGGAGAGGTTACACCTCACTGAAGAATGCTTACCTAGCATGCATAGGACCTGGCTTGATTTCCAGCATCTCAAAAACGAATACAGAAACAGAACTAAGCAAGCAAGCAAACAAGCAAAAATCCCAGATTCATTTGAAAACTCCAGAGCAGCCTAAGAAAAATTAAGCTGTTAAGGGAGGGAGGGGGAAAGAGAGGGAGACCAGAACAAAAATCTTTTGAAGACAAATGCCAAAATAAACTCATTTGAAAGACTAAGTAATGAAAAAGACAATGTCAGTCTACAATTAGCCATTCAGGATAAGCGAACTATAGCCCACAGGCCAAATCTGGCCATACAGTGTCCTTGGAACACAGCCACTCATTCATTTACATATTCACGTTACATATGGCTATTTCACACCACAGTGGCAGAACTGAGTAACTGTGACAGAGATTGTGGACTACAAAGACTAAAATATTTTTGTTTTTAAGGGTAGTAAGGATCAAACTGAGGGCACCACCATGCTAATCAAATACTCTAGCACTTAGCTACTTCAAGCTTCAACTATTTACTACGTGGACTTAGAACAAACAAAGCCAAGTTAGATTCAAAGGGTCCATTGAATCCCTGGCTTGCCAGCCAAGTGTGTTTATATCCACTACAGTGAAGTAATAGTACATCAATCAGGCAGACAGAAAACCCTAAAACATTCTGGAGATTAAAGCTAAGAATGATAACTCACATCTGTAATCCCACCAGCATCTGGGAGGCCGTGACAGGAAGGTTGCCATGAATTTGAGGCCAGCCTGGACTACAGAACTGAGATCTTGTCTTAAGGGAAAGTGGTGGTGGTTGTTTTCTTACAGGAAAGTAAGAAGCTCAACATCAGACTCTCTCTTAAGGATGCTAGCATAGAATGATACAGAAATCAGCTATGGTTGGATTGAGAAAGCCCAGAGATACAAAATTTAAAACTCTTTTATAAAAACTATCACATCAAATCCTGAATAGCATTAAGCAAAGCTGGGGACTAAGAGTACATGGAAGATCAGCTGCCTAGCATGTGTGAAGATCTAGGTTTGAAACTACAGCACCACAAACAACAACAACAACAAAAGCAGAGTATGTGAATATATGGATATTCACTTTATATACATGCTTGTATAGTTCCCACTATTGAACAGAACTATAATTTACAGGAAGAATCTAAGAATATAAAGAAATGATTTTCTTTCTATTTTTTAGACAGGGTCTCTACATAGCCATGGCTGTCCTGGAACTCACCGTGTAGGCCAGGTTGGCCTCAAATTTACTAAGATCCCCCCACCTGTTTCCCAAGTGCTGGGATTACCACACACACACACACACACACACACACACACACACACACACACACACACAGACGAACGTATTTTATGTTGCCCTCAAACAAAGAGTGGCTCATGTTGTGTCCACACCTTTGTCATCTGACAGAATGCAACTGGCTATACACTGCTTGGAAAATGACTTCTTCCCACCCTTTTTGGTGATGCTGACTGACCCCAGGGACCATGTACACCCTGTGACTTGATCTACATACCTAGCCTATTAGAACCTAACTGTCTACAACAGTTTAGCATATAATATGGCATGCCTCTTAATGGATTTCCTCTTTTTTTTTTTTTGGGGGGTTTTTCAAGACAGGGTTTCTCTGTGCTGTTTTGGCGCCTGTCCTGGATCTCACTCTGTAGACCAGGCTGGCCTCGAACTCACGGAGATACACCCGCCTTTGCCCCCTGAATGCTGAGATTAAAGGCATGGGCCACTATACCCGGCCCCAACCCTTCTTCTTCTTCAATGGTTTTATTATTATTGTGTGTGTGTACGTGAGGACAGACGGATGCGCCTCACTTAGGACATGTATGGAGTCAAAGGACAACTTTCAGGTGTCAGTTCTCTCCTATCCACTGGTGCTGCCTGGATAAACACAGGCCTCACACTGCAGCATGGACTTTGACCAGCTGAGCCATCTCACCAGCTCGATACCTTTCAAATACCCTTGCAAGTCTGTTACTCTATCAGAACAAGCTCAAACTCTCACACAAGGCTTTAAAAGATTCTAACCAAATTCCCTTTTCTTCTCGTTATCCTGCCCTTCCTCCCCATTCCATGGTTTAGCCACCTGCAGTTCCTTGGGTGTATGATGCTTCCTCAGCTCTTTTCTTGAATACAAACCCTGGTTGTCGCCGGGCGGTGGTGGCGCACGCCTTTAATCCCAGCACTCGGGGCAGGCCAGGCGGATCTCTGCGAGTTCGGGCAGCCTGGGCTACCAAGTGAGTTCCAGGAAAGGTAGCAAAGCTACACAGAGAAACCCTGTCTCGAAAAACCAAAAAAAAAAAAAAAAAAAGACTTTGCCGGGCGGTGGTGGCGCACGCTTTAATCCAGCACTCGGAGGCAGAGGCAGGCGGATCTCTGTGAGTTCGAGGCCAGCTGGTCTCCAAAGCGAGATCCAGAAAGGCGCAAAGCTACACAGAGAAACCCTGTCTCGAAAAACCAAAAAAAAAAAAAACAAACCCTGGTTGTCTTAGTTTCTATTGCTCTGATCAAACACCATGACCATCAACAACTTGGAGAGGAAAGGGTTTATTTCAGCTTACAACTCTCAGGTCACTCCACTGCTGAAGAAGTAAGTGAGGGCAGGAGCCTGGAGGCAAGAGCTGATGAAGAGGCCAGGGAGAAATGCTATTTACTGGCTTGCTCCCCGTGGCCTGCTCAAACCTGCTTTCTCATAATATGTGGTACCACCACCCAGGGCCAGTACCACTCACAATGGGCTGGGCCCTCCCACCTAAGTCATCAACTAAGAAAAAGTACCACCTGCTTGCCCACAGGCCAATTTGGTGGGGATATTTTCTCAACTGAGTTCTTCCCAAACAGCTCTAGATTATGTCAAGTTGACTGAAACTAGCATGCACACTGGTCCTCCGACTTCACCCACCACTTCCTGCCTTTAGGCTTAAACTTCAACCCCATTTCCTCTGTGATGTTTTCCCTAACACAGCAGAATGCGGAGCACCTTCCCATGCGCTCTCACAGGAGCATGCATTGTTTTTCCTGTCACAGTATTGATCACTGTATTGTGGCTATTCCTGTATCTTTCAGGAGCCTGTAACCTCCAGTGCTGACAAGTGTATAACACTGTTAAATGTTGACTACTTAGTATCAAGTCGAGTAAGCACTCAAGTGTTTGTGAGGAGTGAGCAGTGCCCAGCCAGCCTGGACTGTCACTGTCACAGACAGACAAACTGGTAGAAAGCAAGCACTTACCTTTCTTTGGTGCTTTATCAAGGTTAGTTTCTGGGGCTTCCACCTTTTTTCCCAGCCTCTGTGCAAGGCTTCGCTTTAATGGGGGATCACTGTCACCACCTACAAATAGGGAGATTTACTTTAAGATTTTAATCTTCAACAAAGTGAAACAAAAGAAACAGACAAGTTTTCTGCATTTAAGCAGCAATTGTTCAACATCTTTTAACTTAATGTTAAAAGACAAAAATGACCTATAAAGAAAAAAATTAGGAGACAAAAAAATGTAAACACATGAACGGATACTTTTCAGATAACTAAAATCCTAAGCCCTGGCTGAAGCTAAGGCTCAAAGAGAGAGTGTCTACACCGCTGGTGCTGGACAGTTTCATGTCAGCTTAACAAGCTAGAGGCACCCGAAAGGAGGGAACTCACTTGAGAAAATGCCTCCATGAGATTTGGCTGTAGAGCAGGGCGGTGGTGGCGCACACCTTTAATCTCAGCACTTGGGAGGCAGAGGCAGGAGGATCTCTGTGAGTTTGAGGCCAGCCTGGTCTACAGAACGAGTTCCAAGAGAGCCAGGCCTACACAGAGAAACCCTGTCTCAAAAAACCAAAAAAATCGAACTGTAAGGCATTTTCTTAATTAGGGGAGGGCTCGGCCCACTGTGGGTGATGCCATTCCTGGGCTGGTGGTCCTGGGTGCTATAAGGCAGCAGGCTGAGCGAGCCACGAGGAACAAGGCAGTAAGCAGCGCCCTCCATGGCCTCTGCATCAGCTCCCACCTCTAGGTTCCTGCCTTGCTGCAGTTCCTGTCCTGACTTCTTTGATGATGAACAGTGCTGTGCTGTGTGAGCCAAATGAACCCTTTCCTCCCCAGCTTCCTTCTTGGTCATGTATTTTGTCATAGCAATTATAACCATAACTAAGAGACCACTAAACTTTGAATTCATAATAAATTCAGTTAGGAAGACAGTAAAGGAATTTATGATGCCTCTTTTCTAAGATTGATTTTTATTGTTATGTGCATGAGTTGTCTTGCCTGCATGTATGTCCGTGTTAGTGTGCCAGATCCCCTGGAACAGGAGTTGCAAACAGGTGTGAGCTGCCATGTGGGTGCTGGGAACTGAACTCAGGTCCTCTGGAAGAACAGCCAGTGCTCTTAACCCCTGAGCTATATCTCTCCAGCCCCTTACAATGCCTATTATTCCTGGGGTATGAAGACTTAGAGTGATAGATGATCAAATCATGCCTTTACAAAATAGAAAAAAAAAAAAAAAGAAGAGAAGGGATGAGGAGGGAGGGGAGGGGGAGAGGGAAGAGGATGAGGAGAGGGAAGAGGAGGAAGAGAAGTAGAAGAAGGAGGAAGAGGAGGAGGGAGAAGGAGGAGGAACCAACTGAAAATATCTAATATTCTCTAGCTTATCCAAGTGGAGACAAGGGTCTTGTAGTCTTGGCTGGCCTGGAAATAACTATGAAGACCAGACTGGCCTTGAACTCACAAAGACCCTCGTGCCTCTGCCTCCGAGTGCCGAGATTAAAAGCACATGTCACCATGTCTGGCTCAAGCCTGTAATTACTAAACCTAGGACCTTCTAAAAGGTCAGTCATGGGCTGGAGATGGCTTAGCTCTCAACCAAAAAGAAAAGATTAGTCATGGTCATAATCTACTAAGTTAGAACACTTCAAACTACTGTAGCACACACAGGAAATTTTTATAATGTTGTCAGTCAAGAATACAGGCAGCCCAGTAGGTCAACAATGACGGTGCTTTTATGAAGAGTCTCAACAAGGGAACATGTTCATGCATAAACACACAGACAGAAGACACACAAATTCTAACTCACCTACTGAAAATTTTCGTTTTCCCAGTCTCTCAGGAAGACTCAGTCTAACCCAGGGCTCTTCTGAAATGGCAAAAATAAAATGTGTTCACTGTTAGCTGATTCCTTTACATTCATATGAGCCTGCTAAGGAGGTATTTTGAAAATTACATCTCAGTCTTCTGTCACATTTAACAAGAAAGTAATCAAGTCTAATGAACATGCAACAGCATGGCATTATTAACAGTAGCCAAACATATGGAGAGAGGCTCTGATTCTGGTCAAACTATCCTTGTGCACCTTGAAAAGCTATTTAACATTATTACATGAGCAAGAAAGCTTTCTCTGAAATGTCTGTGGTTCAAATAAACATTTAAACGAGCAATTTAGTGTGTTCTATTCCTATGCTACATAGTTTTATGTCAATTTGACAAGCTAAAGTCATCTGAGAGGAGGGAACATCAATTAACAAAATGCCTCTGTAAGATCAGGCTGCAGGCAAGCCTGTCATGCATTTTATTAATTAGTGATTAATGGGGGAATGCCCACTGGGGGTGGTGCCATCCCTGGGCAGGTGGTCCTGGGTTCTATAAGAAGGCTGAACAAGCCATGAGAACTAGCCAGTAAGCAGCACCCCTCCATGGCCTCTGCATCAGCTCCTGTCTCCAGGATCCTGCCCTGTTTGAGTTCCTGTCCTGACTTCCTTTGATGATGAACAGCAATATGGAAGTGTAAGCCAAATAAACTCTTCCCCAACTTGCTTTTGGTCATGGTGTTTGATCATAGCAACAGTAACCCAAACAAAGACAATTCCTTATTAGGTTTTAAACAATTCAATAAAAAGGCTGATATTTTTCCTATCACTCTAAATATATAATAACATTCTTTACTCAAAATGAGCAGCCAATAAATTTGCTGAAGAAAAGAGAACATGTTAAATTAGATATACATAAATGTGAGACTGCCTGAGCAAGAAAGTATTCTAACTTTTTAAACAACAGGATCAAATGAACAAATTTTCATCCTTATAGATGATCAAAATACTTCAGGTTCTCCAAAAACTCCAAAGGGCACAAACATATTACCCAGGGACTTTGTGTTCCCAATTACATAAGAGTAGAACCCAGTACTCTGGGAGACCTGCTATAGCGCACCTTGTTTGCTTGAGAGAGTTACTGTCCTCACCACAGTCCGAACATTCTCCTTTTCAGGGCCTGGATTGGACTGAGGCTGATGTAAAGCGCTGGAAACTCCTGAGGAGCTTTCTGAATGAGAAAAGTCAAATAAATAATCTATGGAAAATAAAGCTAGTCCAAGTCAAGAATCTCTGTCCTGTGAACGTTAGGTCCAACGCAGACCACTCTGCTGTCTGAATGCTGTCTCAAGTGTCTGCAAGGTTAACAAGACTCTAGCTGATTAAACTGGGCTGGCTAGTCAGCAAGCCCCAGGGATCCTCCTGTCTCTGTCTCCCCAGAACCGGGATTCCCAGCACACATCCATGTCTGGTTTATTTATACGGCTGCTAGGGCTAGAGGCAGGTCCTCAGGTTTGTGGAGCAGACACTTCACTCCACAGTCCCCTGAATCTGTCTCTTAACTGTTGCTCTTTACTTACAGTTATGTATCTCAAGACATAGCCTGGCATGGTGGTGACGCACTCCTTTAATCCCGGAACTCGGGAAGCAGAGGCAGGCGGATCTCTGTGCATTTAAGGCTGGCCTGGTCTACAGAGTGAATTCCAGGCTGGCCAGAGATACATATCGAGATCCTATCTCATAAAACAATCAATCACTCTCAAGAGGTTTCCTTATATTATCATATGGTTCTAGCTCTGAACAGTGAGGACTGAAACACAGCTCCAGTACGTTTGTGTTTCGCTTTGAACACGCCATAGAAATGAGAATCTGTCTGTCTTTGCTAGATTTGGCTGTCGCTGTCAGAAGTATCGATTATTCTCGTCAGGCAACATGCAAGTATTCATGCAAAAACTCGTGATGGCCGGGCGTTGGTGGCGCACGCCTTTAATCCCAGCACTCGGGAGGCAGAGCCAGGCGGATCTCTGTGAGTTCGAGGCCAGCCTGGGCTACCAAGTGAGCTCCAGGAAAGGCGCAAAGCTACACAGAGAAACCCTGTCTCGAAAAACCAAAAAAAAAAAAAACTCGTGATGACTTACCACCTTGCTTCTTGGATTTTTCCTTCATTTTCTTTGATTTAATTTCCTCAAGAGTTTTTATTCCAAAATTCAAACATTCACCTGGGAAACCCAAGAGGGAAACCACATGAGGAACTACAGCCTTTTTCTTTGCATTTTCTCTGCAGGCATTCCAGTACTTGGAGTAAATGACTTAGAAGGAAGGTATGTGTCAGTATGCAGACAGCGTATCCACTAGGAAAAGCTTAGTGACTGCACTGAGTTTCCAAGGTAGTTAAAATAGCCAAAGACGCTTCACGGCTGAGAGACAGGCCAGCCTCTGCGTACCGTACCTTGCTTTAAAGCGACTCCGGGTTTCCGGGAAGAAGCCACTCGGAGTCCATTGTGAACCTCAGGAGTTGGCTGCAGGGCAGGTGTCTTGCTTTCATCGCCCTCCTCAGAAAACTGATCTGGATAGCCACATTTAAGACAAATTTCCAGTTAAGACCAAGACCAAGTAACACATTACATTATTTGACTGAAAAAAAAAAAGAGAAGGGGGGTGGGCGCTAACCGTACCATCATCATCTTCATCATCATCGGCAGCGTTGATTACAACGGGTGGATGCGTGGGGCTGGGGACATTTTCCGAACTTTCTACTTTCCTTACACTCCGCAGTTGAGGGGAGGGGTTAGACTGGACCGACAATTTGTTCTGCTGAACTGTGAGTTGGCTGGCCTTGACTTCTTCTTCTTGCAACTCAGGCCCAGTGGGTAACACAGCTAAACATTTAAAAAAAAAAAAAAAAAGACATAAATTTATAACCGAGAATTATAATCCCAACTCAACAAAAATCCCTGTCCTTTTGATAAATTTGGTGCATTTTCCTTAAGAAGGTATTTTTTTAAAACTGAATTTTCCCATTTCCATTCTATAACTCTCCATGAAGAGAAGAAGAGTGTAACTCTTTATTGTATAGAAACAGATGGTAGGACCGAAAGCAGTAAACCCAAGAGTTAGTTCCAAATTCTAGACATTTTATTTTAAGTTGAGATTCTAGAATTTTTTCCTTGGCATAAAAAGACATAGAGACATCATCTGCCTCTGCTTCCCCAGCTGGGATTAAAGTATGTGTCACCAACTTCTGGATCTTTTTTTTTTTTTTTGGGATGATGTCTTGCTATGTATCTTAGGCTGGTCCTCACACTCTAGTTCTTCCTGCCTTAGCTTTCTGAGTGCTAAAATCACAGCCACCTAGACTGAGTGGCTCTTTGGTGGCCAAAGGAAATTAGCCCACTAGGAAATTACTTTAAAAGGGGCTTTGGAGGAGCCAGTGAGATGACTCCGCAGGTAAAGATGCCTGCGGCCAAGCCTGGTAACTTGAATTTGACCTGAGTGAGGCTGCTGTGCCAAGCCTGGTAACTTGAATTTGACCTGAGTGAGGACCCACATGGTGGACAGAGAAAATCTCATCTCTCCAAGCAGTCCTCTGACCTCCACACACATTTCACAGTATGTGTATACACATACACTCAAGACACAAAGCATTTATAAATAAAAATTATTTTAAAAGAGATTTTGAAAAGAAATCACAGATTTTTGTGGAGTCAGGATTCATTTTAGGACTGAGAATAGATATAATTCAGCAGTAGAGAGCTTGTCTAGCATGTTTGAAATCCTTAGTTTGGTCCCCAGCCCTGGAACAGCGGGGATTTTTTTTTTTTTTTTTAAAGATAGCCTACATCAATTTTTTTTTATTTTAGCTAGGCTATAAAAAGCTGGACTAGTTAGTATGTGAGGTATTATGGTGAATGCCTATAATCCCAACACTCAGGAGACTAAGGCGGAGAATCACAAGTTTTAAGCCAGTTTAGGTTACAGCGTATAACTCTGTCTCCACCATAGAGCTAGATGGATGTACTTCTGGCTTTGTGGCCATATGGTCTCTTATCTCAACTCCTTAACTCTGCAGTACTAATACAAAACAGGCCACACTATGTAAATGGATGGCCAAAGCCATATGCAGTAAACCTTCATCTTACAGAGCAGGCAGAGGACCCAATTTCCTACCCATGGTCTGGAGAATTAAATTCTTTTGAAAACATCTATAGGTTTGGTAAGAAAATAAGAATAAAACAAGTATTATATTATACAGTAATATAATCTGACATGACCGAAACATTTGGCTCTCTCTGGATACTTATCACCTGACCTCTCTAAGGTTGTATTTCTTCATTATACAGTAGAAACAGTACTGTTCTCACTGGATTGAAAGGGTGAATAGCAGGTGCTCACTGAATAGCAACTGTTCCCTTTTAGAATCAAAACCAATCTCACTTCTGCTTGGAGGTAGGAACAGTCCATCAACGTAACGACCTCTGTTGTGATGGAAAGCACAGTTTAATTTTTGACATCCCACTGGCTGATTTTCCCAATAACAAGGAATTTCACTTCGTTTTTTCTGTAAGAGAAAAACACACTGTTAAAAAATGTTAAGCTTGTTAAAAAAAACAAAATGTTAAAAAATACAAGTTAAAAAATGAAGTAAGAAACTTAATAGAAAAGAAAATAGGAAGCACTCTTGAACGTATTGGCACCGGAGACCATTTCCTAAATAAAACACCAACAGCACAGACCCTGAGCACAACAATTAATAAATGGGACCTCTCGAAACTGAGAAGCTTTTGCAGGGCAAAAGACACAGTCAATAAGACAAAAAGACAGCCAACAGATTGGGAAAAGATCTTCACCAACCCCACATCTGACAGAGGATTGATCTCCACAATATATAAAGAACTCAAGAAACTAGACATCAAAGTACTGAACAGTCCAATTAAAAAATGGGCTAAAGAGCTAAACAGAGAATTCATAAAACAAGAACTACAAATGGCTGAAAGACATTTAAAGAAATGCTCAACATCCTTAATCATCAGAGAAATGCAAATCAAAATGACTCTGAGATACCACCTTACACCTGTTAGAATGGCTACGATCAAAAACACCAATGACAATCAATGTTGGAGAGGATGTGGAGCAAAGGGAACACTCCTCCACTGTTGGTGGGAATGTAAACTTGTACAACCACTGTGGAAATCAGTATGGCGGTTTCTCAGAAAATTAGGAATCGAACTACCTCGAGACCCAGCCATCCCACTCTTGGGCATGTACCCAAGGAATGCTGATTCATACCATAAAGATACATGCTCAGCTATGTTCATAGCAGCACTATTTGTAATAGCCAGAACCTGGAAACAACCTAGATGCCCATCAACGGAAGAATGGATGAAAAAAATGTGGTACATACACACAATGGAGTACTATTCAGCAGAGAAAAACAATGAAAGCATGACATTTGCAGGCAAATGGATGGAACTAGAAAAAATCATCCTGAGTGAGGTAACCCAAACCCAGAAAGACAGTCATGGTATGTACTCACTCATAGGTGGATTCTAGATATAAAATAAAGAACAATCAGACCACAACCCATAGAGCCATAGAGGCTATATATATAGCATGGAGGTCCCTAGGACAACTGTGGCATATAATAAATTTCGGTTTTACTCAATTATTGAAAAAAAATAGCCAAATGAATGGAAACACATGAACTATGAACCAAAGGCTGAGGGGCCCCAGCTGGATCAGGCCCTCTGAATAGGTGAGACAGTTGATTGGCTTGATCAGTTTGGGAGGCAACTAGGCAGTGGGACCAAGTCCTGTGCTCATTGCATGAGTTGGCTGTTTGAAACCTAGAACTTATGCAGGGACACTTGGCTTAGTCTGGGAGGAAGGGACTGGACCTGCCTGGACTGAGTCTACCAGGTTGATCGCAGTCCTCGGGGAGGACTTGTCCTGGAAGAGGTGGGAATGGAGGGTAGGCTGGGGTAAGGAGAGGGGGTGGGAGTGGGGAGAATAGGGGAACCCATGGCTGATATGTAGAACTGAATGGTATTGTAAAATAAAAAATATATATATATATTTAAAAAAAATGAAGTAAGTCCTACATTAATTCTGTGACTGGTTTTCAAAATAAAGTTCAAAACCCCAACACAGGAAGGAGGTCATGTTTAGCAAGAGAGAGGCTACTGAAAGTGATACTTAGGCCCTGTGGAGAACTGTACTTTCCTCCTGGTCTTCATCCTGAAAACCCTGAATGGCCACACTTGATGTAGAGAAGCAGGATAATACAGTAGTTAAAAATATAGAGTAAGGGTGGTGGTGGCGCACGCCTTTAATCCCAACATTGGTAGGCAGAGGCAGGCGGATCTGTGTGAGTTCCAAGCCAGCCTGGTCTACAGAGTGAGTTCCAGGACAGTCAAGGCTACACAGAGAAACCCTGTCTCAAACAAACAAACAAAAAACCCCAAGAATATAGAATAAGATATTATAATAATTTTCCTTCCTATTAAGTTATTTAAGGGCCTTATGACCACAGACAACTAAACACCTGGTCAGCCTCACTTTCTTAGCTACAAAATGTGAACAGCATCTGTGTGCATATGCAGGCAGGAGTGTGGAGGCCAGAGGAGGACATCAGCTACCTTCCTCTCCTGCCCTCGAGCTTACTATACCAGGAGTAGAGTCTCACACTGAAACTGAAGCTTATTCCAGGTAGGCTGGCCAGCCAGCAAGTTCCTAGGATGCTGTCTCTGCTCCCAACACCACTGGGCTTGTATCTTAAGTATAGCCATGGCCAGCTTTGTACGTGGGTACTGGGCATTCAAACTCCGGTATCCATGATTGTACAGCACATGCTAATTTAGCCAGTGAATCATCTTCCTAGGCCCCGAATTAGTGAATACTACACCAATGTTTCCAAGGAAATGGCCAGGTCCCATGATGCTCTACATCTACAATATTTTCATCAGCCAGCCAATTCATAATCTTGTTTCATGTGTTTCTATTTAAAGACTGTTTTGCTGGATATGGTGGCACACACTTTTAATCTCAGCACTTGGGAGGCAAAGGCAAGGGGAATCTCTCTGAGTTTGAGGACAGCCTGGTCTACACAGTAAGTTCAGAACAGCCAGGACTACACAGAGAATCTGTCTCAAAAAACAAGCAAGCAAAGAAAAAAAAAAAGAGAGAGAGAGATTCTATTTAATATATATACTGATTATTAATATGAAACCAACTACCAACAGCACTATAAAACTCTTGCCCGAATAAGGCTCACAAATAGTCATGCTGTCGTATTTTCTAGTAAAGCACATCACAGCTCTCCTCTAACTAAAAACACGAGTTAGGACTTTAGTACTATGTGTTGGCCAATTTCTCGGTTAGGATGTCTCTTCTCATCTCCTTTTTGGTGCACATGCTATGCAAGTATACCACCAACGAGCTATATCCCTAGCCCTAAGGCACTAGGGATACTTTTTAAAAGCAAAATAATCAATACAAAACACCAAACTGAAAAAATCATAGTAGCAAGGAGCCTGCAATCAAGGACACCTGATTATATTTATATATATTATGAGAGCTCAATCAGAAAGGCAGTTTGTCACCCTATTTCACCTCAACTGGAGACACACATCAGAGGATTTATGTATTTATCTCTGAACATCTTTGAGTGAGCATAAAATATGCAAGTACTGATTTGGGAATTACCAGTACATTTTATCAAGCACACAAATTAGTCAATATTGACTCCATAAATGACAGACTGTAAGGGGTATGCTGGGAAAAAAGTCCTTGTAGCTCAATGCATCTCCACACAACCACAATGCAGGGTCTCCATTACACTTACAAAGATTTTTTTTTTTTTTGGTTTTTCGAGACAGAGTTTCTCTGTGTAGCTTTGCGCCTTTCCTGGATCTCACTCTGTAGACCAGGCTGGCCTCAAACTCAAAAAGATCCGCCTGCCTCTGCCTCCCAAGTGCTGGGATTAAAGGTGTGCACCACTACTGCTCAGCCACAAAGATATTTTTTTAAATGCACATACAAGCAAGTACAAGTACAAATCTTTCCCTTCTATTTTATTTCAACTTTTTTTTTAGATTTTTTTAGATTTATGTATTTTTGTGTGAGGGTTTTGCCTGCATGTACATATATGAATCACATATCTATCTGCCTTGTGCCTTCAAGTTAAGAGGAATCCAGAAGAAGACATGGGAACCCCTGAACCTGGAGCTAGAATGGTTGTGAGCTGCTGTTATGATGCTAGCGCCATACTTGGGTCCTCTGCAAGACAACAAGTGCTCTTAACTACTGAACAATCGCTCCTTCTATTTAAAGCACGCTGTTCCGCTTCCTCTACATTTTCACTTAATATATCCTAATCCTTCCTTATCAAATAATTAAGTGTCCATTTTAAATTCTTAAATCCTTGTTAACTGCTGCCCACCCCTCCACAGTATGAAGATAGGAAAGCTGAGATGTTTCCAAAATTTTATAAACTGCTGCAATGGTAATTCTGATGTTCTTTGTTTGGCACATTGAGTACAATGTGTAAATATTTAGTTCTCTTCAGGCACAAGTAAGCCTACACAAAAAAGAAAATATTAGCATGCCCATACTGCTTGGTTGGCAGCTGAGCGCATGCCTCTTAGAGTACCTCCTAAGTTAAGTGACGGAGTGGGGAAGGAAAGATCCACTGGACCTAGACTATTTGTACCAAGGATGTGGCTCATGTTGAACATCTGAATGTGAGATTTGGGTACTTCAAACAGATGGTGGTTGATTGATTTCTAAGTGGACTTTCCATGGGAGAATGCTGCAGTGAGTTGCTACATTTCACTTGAGGGGAAAGAATACATTCTGGACAACCCCAACAGAGGGAAGCCAGGCTAAAGAAACCCCACAACAATTCCACAGACTCCACAATCCTCTTCTCTTGTGATGGGAAGTAAATCCTTACTCTTGTGATGGTTCTTAGATGGGATATTCTGGAGACTTGTTCTTAGCTACTTCCTAGGAGTTATGCCAAGACAGAACCTGAGTTTTCAAAAGTTACAGAGTAGTATTTCTTAATTAATTTAATAAATATCTTGCTATTTGTCTGGTAGACAACCAAGAAAGCAGTTAAGAAACAAGAAACTGGGAACCAGACTGGAGTAGCTTTATGAGCCTGGCACATAAATTACATATTCACTCTCTTCTTTCTCTCTTCATCCCCTACTTAACAACTGAACAGAAAGTCAACTTTGAAGGAATCAGGCACTCATTTGAAACAGGAAAAGTGGCTGGCCGGGCGGTGGTAGCGCACGCCTTTAATCCCAGCACGCGGGAGGCAGAAGCAGGCGAATCTCTGTGAGTTCGAGGCCAGCCTGGTCTCTAAAGCGAGTTCCAGGAAAGGCGCAAAGCTACACAGAGAAACCCTGTCTCAAAAAACCAAAAAAGAGAGAGAGAGAGAGAGAGAAGAGAGAGAGAGAGAGAGAGAGAGAGCGAACGAGAGAAGAGAGAAGAGAGAGAAGAGAAGAAGAAAAAAGAAAGAAAGAAAGAAAAAAAAAAAAAAAAAAGAAAGAAAGAAAGAAAGAAAGAAAGAAAGAAAGAGGAAAAGCAAAGTGGCCCAAACCAAGATTCTACTGGAACCCATCAAGGGATAGGAAGACACTGTACCAAAGGATGGTCTATGAGTGTTGAGAGGTGGAGTAAAGTAAGGCTTCTGGAGAAGGGATTCCAACGAGTGTGAAGAGAGTGGATTCACGGAAGCTGTGTGGAATGGGTAGCAAAGGCAGACTGACCAAGATAGGCAGTGCTTATGAGAAAAGCTGGCAGCCAGCAGCAGATAAGTGGAATGAGGAAGCAGCTCACGTAGGGGAGGGGCCTAGCACAAATTACCAGAGCCCAAGGGCATGAAGAGTGAGATGGCCTCAGCAGGAAGACACAGTCCAAGCATGAAGAGGAAGGGTCTTTAAAATGGAGCTGGGGAAGGACTGACACAGGGCACTAAAGTCAAAACAAAGTGAGACAGGTAGCGCTATGAAGCAGCAGCTCTTGTGACGTCAGACCTAAGAGGGACCTGACCAAAGAAGTCCAAGTATTAAGGACTATGGAAACCAAGTTTATTGCTTTTGAGAAAACAGTAACAAAGGAAACCTAGACTACATCCTGGTGCTGATGAGCTGGAACACCTAGGTGACTTTGTATCTTTCAATATGTAGACTCAAAGCAATGCAATCACCTACTTCTCTCTCCACTAAGGAGACTAGAAAAGCAATGATATCCTAGGAGCAGACCAAAGCTTAGCGTCTATGTACGCTTCTTCACTGGAAAGAACCAATACGTCATTTTTAAAAGAGGAGATTCTAGAGCTGGAACAGGAAAACTACAAAGATTACAAAGCCTAGAAAAAAGCAAAGAGTGTTCAAAGAATGATGGATAGTAAGGACTACCCCACACACACACACAAAATAAACAATAAGTCAGCTTGAAGGTCTCTTATAGGCTAAATTGGAATAGTAACAGATATAACACATTAAGTAAAACAGAAAGTCATTAATTCACACTAACACAGACAGATTCGGGGGAAGACCCAGTCTGATGACAAACGGGCTATCTATCTACAGTACCAAAGCCTCACTTCACAGAGGACTTCAAAACCAGGGATGGTCAAGTGGTTCAGCGGGAAAGGCACCTGCTGCCAAGCCTGATGACAAGCTTTATCTCGGGGGCCCACACGGTAGAAGAGGAGACTTGTACAAGTCCTCCTCTGAACCCACATACACATGTACATGTATACACATACAGGCACACACACTTTTTTTTTAATTATTAAAAATTTATAGTGAAGCAATGTGGTAGGTACTGTGATAAAAGTTAAACACAGTAATGGGAAATTTAAATTGTATGCTACCTTACAGTACACAATAAAAAGAATATTGCGGTTACACAGAGAAACCCTGTCTCAAAAAAAACAAAAACCAACCAAACAAACAAAAAGAGTTAGCCTGGTATGGTGGTGCAGGCCTTTAATCCCAGAATATTCTGAAGGCAGAGACAGATCTCTGTGAATTCCAGTCCAGCCTGGTCTATAGAGCAAGTGCCAGGAAAGCCAACGCTGCTATACAGAGAAACCCTGTCTACCAAAAAAAAAAAAAAAAAGAATATTGCTTTTGTGATGTCCTCTAAAATATATACAATCTTAAGGGAGCTGAAGACATGGCCCCATGGTTAAAAGCATTTACTGTTCTTGCAGAGAACCTAGGTTTAGTTCCCAGCACCCACATGGTGGTTCACAACGATCTGTAACTCCAGTTCTAAGGGATTCAACTGGACCCTCTTCTGACTTCTGATGGCACTGACCCATATGATGCAGACACATACAATTAATTACAAAAGAGACATAGACAAGCATAATTTAGTAATGACAATATACAAACAAACCAACTTACGAGGCATTTTACAGAACAGTTGCCCTAAAACCATCATGAAAGACTAAGAAAGGCTGACCGCTCACTCCTCAAATGAATGAGACGGAATGTCACACCACCATAAGAAATGTGTGAGTGTGGCCTTGCTCCTTCAATAGAAAATATCATCAGACAGCTGGCAAACTTTGCTGAGGACAAAATTAAGTTACCAGTTCTCCTTTCTAATTTCCATAGCTATGTTACTGTTGTACAGGGGAATGCCTTGTTTGTAGGAAAGATTCAAAATACTGGGATGTAGAGAATGGCAGTAATTTATCCTTAAATGGCTCAGAAGAAAAAAAATTATACCAAACTTACATTTTTTTCCTGAGTTTGTAACTTTTTAAAAAAGACCTATGTTTTATTTTCTGTGTATGAGTTTTACCTACATGTATGGATGTGTACTATATTTGTGACTAATACCTGTGGAAGTCAGAGAGGGCATCAGAGCCCCTGAAACTGGAGTTAAGACGATTATGAGCTACCAAGTGGGTGCTATGAACCAAATTAGGGTCTTCTGCAAGAGCAGCAAGTACTCTTAACCTCTGAGCCATCTCTCCAGCTCCTGTTAACTGTTTTGAAACTTAAAAAACACAGGGTCAGCAAGATGGCTAAGCAGGTTAAGGCATTTGCCACAACCGGAGCAGCCCAGCACAAGCTCCAGGTCGCACACTGGAAGGAACTATGACCGACTCCTACAGGCCAGGTCGTTCTCTGATCTCTATATATGTACAACAGCATGCATGCACACCCCCATCCCCACCAGGCTTGGCAGTTAAGTGCTTTTACTGACTGAGTCATCTGCCCTCACTAGCCCAGTCTCCACATTTTGTATTGATCCCGGATACTTAGAGCAACAAAAGTTGGAAACTTACATCAATTTCCATGTGGCGATATCTGCACACCTGTCGAAAACAACGACCTTCTTGCCATAGTGTGCAAACAGTTTCATTTCCTAGTGCAGCTTCACAGTGACGGAAAGGGCAGCTGTCACCCTGTTAAAAAAACAAAAAACAAAACAGGAAAGGACTGTGGCCCATGTCTATAACAAGAATGCCCAAGAACCTAAACAAATCAGTAAGCAAAGACCAGCAGGGCAGAAAACAAGATGTAACAACAACCACCATCTGAAAGAGCAAATCTGTAATATAATAACCTATTGCTTTTTGCTATCTGTTTGACAGGGTCTCTCACTGGCCTCGAACTCCCCAAGTACATTAGGCTGATTAGCCAGTGAGGCCCAGGGATCCTCCAGCCTCTACATCCCCAGAGCGAGTGCATGCCATTTTGCCTGACTTTTTAAAATGTGGATCTGGGCATCGAACGCAGGCTCTCGTGTTTACATGACAAACACTTTACTGACTGGGCGAACTCCCCAGCCATAACCTATTTCCTGTTGTTGTGTTTTGAGACAGGGTCTCATTATGCAGCCTTGGTAGGCCTAGAACTCACTGTGTAGATCAGGCTGGCCTAAAACTCAGAGGTCGACCTGTCTCTGCCTCCTGAGTGGGGGATTAAAGGTGTGCGCCCAGCTCTCCTCAACCTATTTCTTAACCCATTTCTTCTGATCTAAGTGTCACAATTGACAATTGGGCTAAAAAGGACAAGGTGTCAGGAACAGATCCTCTGAAAAACATTCTCATCTTCAAAATGGCTTTGGCTTCATATATCCTAACTTCAATAATTCCTAGCTTTTTACCTAGAAATACTACCCCAGTGAGACTTCCGGTAACTATCTATGGCCTGCCCGAGGTGGGGCCAAGATGGGAGCCCTTAAGACCCGAGATCCGGATGTGCCAGTTCTCTTGGTTCCTGGTGATCCTGGATGTTGGATGGATACCACTGGACTGCACTTCACCTCTCCCAGACCTTGTAACCTATCCCTTTACTTGTTGTAAGTAAACCCCCCAAATAAACCTCCCTTTTAACTACGTGGAGCTGCCTTAATGCTTCCACCATTAGAAGTTGGTAGACTGTAAGTGATGTAAGTATACTTAACATATACAATAATTAGTTACTTTTGTTATCGGAACAAATCACTATTACACAAAGTGCGTACATTAAGTGGACTATCAGAGCTTTGCTTTTTTTTAAATCTTGCTTCTCTTTTGCAGTGCCAGGGGCTGGATCCAGCATCCCTCATATTTGCAAGTGCTCTGTGGCCGAGCTACATACCTAGCAGAAAAATTTCATGCCCCCACTGCTGGGCTTTTTAAGATAAGGTGTCACTACACAAGCCCAGGATGAACGTCAACCCTCCTGTTTCTACTACCATGCCTAGCTAGACTTATCTTTTTAAACACAGCATCACAATGATTTTACAACTGACCACTATAAATAGCAGAAAATGACAGGCAGACCTAAATAGAGCTACCAAACACTCAAGCAGAAAAACAGGACATTCTGACAGAGAAAGCAAAACTCTAAAAGAATACCTTCAGAAAGATAGCATTACCTTCTTACTAGCAGAAAATGTGGAAAAGGTCAAATTTAACCCCTAACAGCTCCCACAAGTATTATACAATCCAGTTATTCATCTAATGCAAAATACACAAAATCAAAGCTGCCAAGCCATAGAAGCCAACATCTCCCGAATTCCAAAGGCAGTTAGAATAAATTAATTATAGGCAAAATGATGACTATACAACATGGGCAGCTTTACTTTTTGTGCATGTTATAATTATATATAAATGAAGAGGAGGAGACGAGGGATGTAGTCTTCCTTAACACATAATAATTTACTAAAAAACTGGCAGCAGATAATAAAACAGCTGAGCAAACCACAACATCAAACAGTTTAAAAAATAGGGAAAAATCTTAGCTAATTTGATATAAAAAAAACAGCAGAAAGAACTGATTTAGAGATGCAGGTCTTACTTTGGTGCATGTAGAATAGAAATAAAAATAGCAGTCTTCTCCCTGATTAGGCATGCCGGGTAAATTCTCAGGCCAGAAGTGGCTTTTTGGAATAAGTCACTGCTTCCTCAAGGTGAAAACCAGCTCCAAGTGCTCTTGAAATGGACTCACTCTTCCAATGACAACTCAACCACAGAAATCTTCTTTAAAACGTAATCCTGGAAAAGGGAGACAGTGAATAAAGTACTTCAGGTAAATTCTTCCAGCCTCCTTCTCCTCCTCCAATTCCTAATGCTACCACACTGTTAAAACTAGATTTTAATTGTGTTAGCAGGCGCTTACCATACAGAGTCTTATAAACAACTGTGCTAGTTATGAGTACTGTACACTCCCAATGTAAAATTTTTGTTAAGGACAGCCATGCCCTTTACTTTTGTATCTTCTATGGTGCTTGTTTCACTGATTCAGTGTAAAATTTAAGTAAGTACTGCTAAACACATGATCTACATTTTAGACCAATAGAACATAGACTACTTTACACAAAATACTTGCAAAATGTCATTTCCACCTAAATGACAACAAATTCAAGGATCTTCATGAGCATGTTATATCAGCAGTATATAATTACTACTAAGTGGAAAGAGCCTCCTTAACTAGAACAGTTAGTGAAACAATTACCTTTGAGAACATCTAAGGGTTAGTGTAGTCTCTAAGACAGTGAAGGAGCAAAGAAGTCTTCCAGGGCAGGCCCACAGAACAGTGACAACACAATTAACACTCTATCCATCGTCCTTGCCATCCTCTGAAGCCACACAAAATGTGCAAGAATGCTACTACAAAAGCAAAAACATGCTGTAAGAGCACATGAGAATGTGGAAGGGGGTCGCCACAAATTCTAGTAATGCCAGGTAAACCCTGGCTTACTGCTCCAAGTCAATTAAGCAAAAGCCAATCTTATCTTCTGTTAGTAAAGTAATTCCTAATTCAAGAACTGTCCATCAAGATGAAAGCTGGCCTTCAAGCCAGCAGTCTAAGTTAGGAGCAAGAGTCTTCAACTAACCATGTTTTAAAATGCATACACCCATTATCAAATGGTTCCACTCTACAATTTACTCTGAGGTAAAAAGTCAATAGACACCCAAGTAACAGCACAAAAGAAAGTTCACCACCATCAGCTTCTGCCTGACGCTTAGAGCAACAGAGACGGAAAACATGTACAGAGAGGAACCGCTAAGCAAAACAGGAGACAGGGTTGAAGATTTAGGAACGTCTTAGCCTATCCATGTTGCAAAAAGAAAGTCAATCAGAAGGAGAAAGGAAAAGAAAAGGGTGTGCTCTGCAGAGAGCATGTGGGAAGCTGACAGGAAGAAGGCGCTGAGGCCAGCACAGTGCCTACCAGGCCATGGGGTCCACAAAGTAAGATACTGCCTTAAAAAAAATGAAACACAAAACCAAAAAAGAAACGCTGGTGAGGATATTCATGAGCAAGGACGAAATCTAAAAGAACACAAACCAAAATGGTGGCGGCCAAGATAGTAGAAAAATTATTTTTACTGTGTTACTTTACTTTGAAAAAAAAAACTTTCTTTTTAATTTACGTGCATGGGGGTGTTTTGTCTACATGTATGTCTGTGCAGCACTTGTGTGCCAACTGCCCATGTTGGCCAAAAAGAGTATCAGATTCCCTGTACCTGGAGATAAGATGGCTGTGAGCTGCCATGTGGGTGCTGGAAATTGAACCTGGGTCCTCTAGAAGGGCAGCAAGGGCTCTAAAGATGAACCATCTCTCCAATCCCTACTTATCTAATTATATGCTCAGAATAACATTACATTTTCTACTACAGTGCAATATAGACATAGTACAGACTTAAGCTTGCTTTAATCACAACTGTTTGGTCAAAGCATGGAACAACTAACTACCGGACTTTTTAAAAGCCTTTGTGTGTACACACACATTAATGTATGTGAGTGTGGGTCTACCCTGAGTGTGGAAGTCAGGACAATGCTGGTGTTGGACTACTCTTTCTATCTTGTCTCAGACAGTCTCTTATTCACTGTTGTATAAGCCAGGCCAGCTGGCCCAAGGCTTCTGGGGATGCTCATCCCCATCTCCCATCTTGCCATCACAGTGGGGTCCTCTCTGATCTTAAACCCAAGAATGCATTCTATATTCTAAAGGCAACTTAAAAAAAAATTGCCAGCGGACGGTGGTGGCGCATGCCTTTAATCCCAGCACTCGGGAGGCAGAGGCAGGTGGATCTCTGTGAGTTCAAGGCCAGCCTGGACTACAGAGTGAGATCCAGGAAAGGTACAAAGCTATAGAGAGAAACCCTGTGTGTGTGTGGGGGGGGGGTATTGCCTCAGGGGGCTGGAGAGATGGTTCAGAGATTAAGAACCCTGACTGTTCTTCCAGAGGACCTGGGTTCAATTCCAAGCACCCACATGGCAGCTGATTGTCTGAGTTCCTCCCTGACACACCTCAGCACAAAGTGACAACACAGACATGCAAGTGAAACACCAATGAACACAAAATAAAAATAAAATTATATAATATATATATATATATATATAATAAAGGATAGTTAAAAATAAAGGATGGATTAGAACACATTTTGGGGGGGGGAACATGTTAACTGGAGGAGAATGAAAAGGTGAAATGGTAAGCTGGGCGGTGGTGGCACACACCTTTCCCAGCACTCCTGAGGCAAAGGCAGGAGGATCTCTGTGAGTTCAAGGCCAGCCTGGTCTACAACAGTGAGCAGTTAGGGCAGCACAGAGAAACATTATCTTGAAAACCAAAAAAAAGGGGGAGGGGGCTGGGGGAGGGGGGATAGGGTGGGTAGGGACTGGAGAGATAGCTCAGCACTGGCTGTTCTTCCAGAGGTTCTGAGTTCAATTCCCAGCAACTACATGGTGGCTCACAACCATTTATAGTGGGATCTGGTGCCCCCTTCCGGCATAAAGATGTACATGCAGATAGAGCACTCATAAATTTTTTTTTTTAGATAACTAGAAAATAATTATTATTTTTTTTTTTTCCCGAGACAGAGTTTCTCTGTGTAGCTTTGAGTCTGTCCTGGATCTTGCTCTGTAGCCCAGGCTGGCCTCGAACTCACAGAGATCCACCTGGCTCTGCCTCCCAAGTGCTGGAATTAAAGGCACGCACCACCACCACCCGGCCAGAAAATAATTTAAGGAAGGGGGTGGCTTAGATAGATAGCTAGGCCTGGTGTTACACACTGGTAATCCCAGTGACTCAGAAGGCTGAGGCCAGAAGATGTAAGTTCAAAGCCAACCCAAGGCAACTTAATGAAAGATGTGTCAAAACAAAAGTGTAGCATGAATCTTAAAAGGTCTTATTAATAAAAACAAACCCAGAGCCAGGTATTGGGGTGAATCTTGGAAGTTCAGAGAGACAGAACAAGTCACAGCTAATCTCACCTTGCCAATTCCTCAGCTGATCTTGTTTCCTCAAACTGGAAGCCTCTGTGTCCTCATCGGAATGGATATCAGCTGAACTGCTGCTAAAAGCCTAAAAGCTTAACCAGGCTCTTAGTTCCTGGTCCTTACTGCTTCCTGCCATCACTTCCTGGGATTAAAGGTGTGTGTCACCATGCCTGGCTGTTTCCAGTGTGGCTTTAAACTCACAGAGCCTCTGGAATGCTGGGGTTAAAGGCAAGTGCTACCACTGCCTAAACCTATGTTTACTATAGTGGCTGTTGGGTTCTCTGACCCCCAGATAAGTTTAATGGGATGCACCATATATCAACCACACAAAAGAGTACAACAGGGCTGGACAATGCAGCTCAGTGATCAACTGGTGGCCCAGAATGCCCAAGACCCCAGCTTCATCCTTGGTTCAGGGAGATCTTCCACAGCAGATCAAATAGTAAAGCAGTTATGAAAGCATGAACTACATTTTGGAGGATTATTTGCAAAACTCCCTCCAAGTTAGGCAAAGTATAGTGAGATTAAATCTAACTTTAACAGAAAGAAACTTTCATGTATATCTGCAACCCTAAGCTTCCTTAGCTTTTACTTTGTAATCAATAAAACAATAATAGTCAAGACAATGGCAAAAAAATCTAGAAACAACAAAAACTTGATAGTATTATAATCTCATACAAAAACCTAAATCAAGTCATATAATAATAAATTTAAGTTTTAAATGGAAGCAGAAAAAATTATCAAGAGGCTAAGAAAAACAAGATGGCGGCTAAAAAGAAAACAGCCTTCTTAAAGGGGACACAAGATGAGCTGGCCTCCCTCTAAGTACTCCAGTCAATGTTGGAAAGAGGGGACATTTTCAAGACTACAGCACTGACACAAACATACCACCGTGAGAGGGAAGAACAGCCCTAGTTTCTTCCCTTCAAAGCCGTTTAACCTAGGAACAGATGGCAGCTAACAGTGGAAATGGAACTTGCTGAAGAGATCACACACAGGACAGGTCCCAGAATCCAAAGCACATGCCCAAGATAGAGCTAAACTCTTCCAGAGGACCTAGGTTCAATTCCCAGCACCCTGTGGCAGCTCAGAGCAGATCCCCTGTAAATGCCCTCTTCTCGCCTCAACAGGCACCAGACTCATGGTACTGAGACACACGTGCAGGCAAAACATCCGCCATACAAAATCAATTAAAAGTGTCAACATGAGACAGAAGGGCACTTTACATGAAAGTAATTCATTCAATTCCCAGACACTGGAACTGGAAGCAGGAGAAGTGAAACAGGAAGATTTGGAGCAAAGAATGAGTCTTGGGAAGTGCCAGACTCAGTGGTAAACTTCTACACGACTACTAACCAAGTGAAGTTCAGACTTCTCAAATACAAGTCCAGATACCAGGCATCAGATCTTAAAGGAGACTATGACCAGAGATTCAGCCTTATTTATTTTATGAAAAATAAATATCAAAAAGTATACCATCAATGTACTCAACGAATTCTTGGGAAAAAAAAAAACACTAATTAAGCAAATGTTCTAATAGGAAAAAAATTGAGTTGAGTACAAAAGAACAAAACCATGTCACATACATTAATGTTTCAAAAGTTTATGTTGTCTGAAGTGGGGTCTCAATATAGTTTTGCAGGCTGAACAAACCTGTTATCCTCCTGCCTCTGCTTCCCAACTGCTGGAATCATAAGACATATCCAGCTCAAGAAATGTTAAGAAAAATTATGATACTAATGAAAATATCCTAAGTAAAACACTAGCTAAGTGGCCTATCATGTAGTAGAAAGGATAACACTACGTGATCTGAAGGTTTATTACAGAACTAAGAGTGGCTGCATATTAGGAAACCTTACATTAATGAAAACTAAAAATAATGAAAACCGAAGGCTTAGGATGACATAACGGCTAAATAACCAAGTCAAAATGCAACGCTCATTTCTGAAGCTAAGAGACAGCTCAGTGGAAAAAGCCCTTGCTCACACAAGCATGAGAATCTGAGTTCAGATTCCCAGTAAAGCCAGTCAGCCACATGAACCTATAATCCTGGGGCTTCTAATTAATTAAGATGGGAGGCAGTGATGGGAGAATCCCAGGGATCTCCTCTGGGTCAGCTAGCCTGGCACAAAGGGTGAGCAAGACCCTACCTGAAACAAGGTGGAAGGCCAAGACCAACATCTAAGGTTCTTCTCTGACCTCTGCACTCTGCACAGGTTCATGTGTGTGCACAGATGCACGATGTGCACTCGCTCAAGCAAGCACACACACAACAAAGAAACGGGGGGGGGGGGCTGCTGTTAAAAAGTCAAGTGTGGGGAAGCTTGGGGGGAAGGATGAAGGGTGGGGAGAGGGGAGAGGCAGAGATCTATGGTTGGTATGTAAAATGAATAGAAAATTTCTTAATAATAAAAAAAGGGGAAAAGATATAGAGCTAGTAACTGAACCCCGCCCCCCAAAAGTCAAGTGTGGTGATATAAAGGTCATCCTCAGCTATGTACTGAGTCGAGGCCAGCATGGGCTACAAAAGACCCGGAGTCAATAAAGACAAAACAAAACCACAAAGAACTCCACTCCAAACAAAACTTATCTACTAGCAAATGACAAGGAACAACTACTACCATAACCTCTGCCCTGCTTTTCAGACAAGGGCTAAGGGTCCATTTATTTCACAGTGATCAAGGATCACAGGTGTGCAACTCATGCTAGGTTTATGTTGTTACGGGAACCAACCTATGACTTTATAGGTATTAGGCAGGCATTGTCTAAGTGAGCCCCTTCACATGTGTGTGTGTACACACACACACACAGCACGGTAAATAAAATATTAGCTTACTTAAGACAAAGAAAACAGAGAAACCCTGAGTGTGTGTGTGGGGGGGGGGGCCACTACAATTCAGTGTATGCAAATTACAAGCTTACAAACTAGCAAATCTAACAATCAACTAGAAAGTACTGAAAATAGCAAGGAATAGAAAGATACCCCTGGAACAGTAAATTTGTCCCATTTAGATAACAATTCAGAGTAAGGCTGTAAAAGATGAAGAAAATGAAGCATGCAAAAGCCATATCAAATACAAAACCAAAAGCTAAGCAGTGACTAGGAACAGAAGACCAGGATAATTCCTAATTGGGACAATAGAGGATTAAGGAAATTATTTCACCGACCAAATAATGAACACCTTGAATACAACTCAAAATACCAAGGAGAAATTCTTCCTGCAATTTGAGACTGTAAAATCAACTCTCAATAGCTGAGAAAAATAAAGGTCATTTAAGGGAGCAGAAGAAGGGCTGGGGAGATGGTTCAGTGGGTAAAGTGTTTGCTGTGCAAGCATTAAGGCCAGAGCTTGGAGCCCCACAAGCCACATAAAATGCCATGTGGACAAGCAGTCCATTCCTGAAGTGTTACAAGGAAGCCAGCCCAGGACAAGCTAGCTGCTCATAGTATCTACAGACCAGTGGATCAGTGAGATCTGGGTGGGACTGGAAGACAGATGGATGATCCTCAACATAACCCTGGGGCCTCCACATGTACACATATGCAAAAACATACATACACACATACATACTACACACATGAAAATGGAAAGAGAAAAAGGAATGGAAGAGTTTTGCTCTACTTGATACAGATAAGTATGAAAACAGTTAAATGCAGAATACAAACAACTATACAAATCAGCAATGCAAAAAGGCAATAAATTTAGCTATAAAAAAGTTTGAAGGGCTGGACAGATGACTTCGTGGTCAAGAGCACTGGCTGTTTTTCCAGAGGACCTGGGTTTAATTCCCAACACCCACATGGCAGCTCACAACTGTCTGTAAGTCCAGTTCCAGGGAACCGACACCCATAGCAAAACACCATGTACATAATATAAAAAAATAAATAAATTTAAAGAAAAAGTTTGAAATTAACAATAAAGCCAGCCATTTGAGAAAAAGTCTCCTTAAAGTACTATAATGGCAGAAGTGTCAGATCTTTAATTAGAGTACTGTATTCAAAAACATTCAGAACTCATAAATGCACTCAGCAAAAAGACAAGCCACATCTGACCATGTCTCCCCTACTTGCAGAGGGTGATGTCATGTAACTGTAATCCTTAAACAGCATTTGACTATATAGATACATATATATAAAATTAACTATGTATTGAGTGAAAGTCTTGTTGAGTAAAAACCTTTCCTATAATACTAAAGTTAAAAACCATTAACAACAAAAGTAATATAAAGAGAAAACATTTTATATAGCAATGATCGATCTATCAGCAAAATGGCTAAAGATTTGCTATCTTTACTAAAATCCAGAGCTTCCACCAATAAGGCAGACCTCAGTTGTTCAGGAAATTGTCAGTTCTTCCGAGAGTAATGTAACTATTCTACGAATGAACTGCTTCTAAGTTCACACAGATGTGTGCATCAAACTGTTACTGGATGCAGGCAGGGCTTTTGTTTACAATGGCATAACCTTTAATATCGCCCAGAGAGTTAAACATTACATTATGGCATATCCATACAGTGAAATACATACTACATAGCTACCAGAAAGACAAAATAGAGCCACCTGTATGGACAAGGAGCTATTCAGTAACAAATTAACAATGCTTTTTCTCCAAGAAAACAGAATTATAGAATTTGGTCATCGTGGCTCCGGGAAGAAAGAAGAAAGTTAGTTTCCATCCAAAAAATTAAAAGCTTATAAAAAAAAAAAAAAATTACAAGAGAAAAAAAAAAGCCCGGACAATGGCATTTGAATTTGTTAGTAGTCCAGCATGCCTTAAATTACAGTGTTTATGCCTCTCACGATAAAGAACCGTCCCCACTTACATTAGCTGGTTGCTCTCAACAGGAACATCTCTGTCTTCACTGAGTTCCAAGCTATTACGCCTGTAGGTCGAACCAACACTCAATCCATGAATTAATAATAATGAGGTAGAAAGAATTTTCTTCCTCACATTGCCAAGGAAACCTCTCAGCCACAATTGAAACACAGGACGTGTTTTTAAAACGTCTTTAAAACATCTCCCAACTCTTGGAAGATTAAGTCCATTTGCATAACCTCTGTCAGACTGGAGACAGCTAACATTAGTTATCTCCTCAAAAACAAACAAAAAAGTTCACTTAAAGATGAACTTGAGATTCAAAGAATTAAAAAAAATGAAAAAAAAAAAAGAATCCATCTTCCATAGCTGAGCAATAAAATTAAAAAGTAAAAAGATGAAAAAAAATTGAAAAACGAAAAAACAAAAAAGCAAAAACAAAAAAACACCACCAAAATTCAATAAGATCCAATTTCTGGTCTTCAAGATTTCTTCACCTATTAAGAAAAAAAAAACAGAAACCTTCCCCCATCTTTATTATCTGTATAATAAAAGCATACTGTATGTAGAAATATAAAGTGTTTTATGTATATAATATGCATATACATATATACTTATACACACACAAATGTATAGAAATAAAACATTTGGATAATTATCCTTTTAAAATATAATATAAAAGCCTCCAGATTTGGGTTCATTATAAAAATAGTGAACTTAATTAACTCTTATATCAAAGTACCATGAAGTTAACGTTACTGAATTTTACCCAGCCACAAAATCAAGATGAAAAGAAATCCATGTGTATGGATACAGTGATATATATGTCAATGCCTATGGTATGTCTAACAATCGTCATCAGGGGGTGTTTAACCAAAAAAGGTAGAAGCGTATCGTTACAGAGTAACTCCAGAGCGGGGCAGTGAGCTGAAGAAGGCAGAGCAGCACTAGAGCCATTCCCAACCGGCTCGGGCGAAGAAACACAGAGCCGCTAAAGGAAGCTGGTTTTCCTCCTTTAGATCACACAAACCTCACTGGCATGGCATTCAATGCTGGCCCTGCAAAGGCCTGTTAAACTAGTTCCAATGCTTTACTATTGATGGTTACAGCTAAGGACTTCACTCCAGTTGGTAAAAGGGTAAATTTGGGGGAGATGAAATTTCACTTCACAATGAATGGTACATTTACCATTTAAGAATTTAAAAAAAAAAAAGCTATTTCAATACACAGAAATGAGTTTCAAAACCAGCCCAGTAACAAAGCCATTTTGATTCTTATGTAATAAATACTACATACTTTCTAGGCTAAATCTTGCCAAGCACTATCCAAGACAAAACTAAAATCAAGACTTTAAAAAAAAGTGGACACCTTTTACTCACACTTAATACTAGTCAATTTTCCAGGAATTTTTTGGGCAGGGAATATCCCCAAATCTAAAATGAAAAAAAGGAAAAATTGGGATCTTACATTAGTTATTCAGTCTGAAACGTCTAATAGACTTAATAAAAGTCATTATTTTCTGGCCTCCCACTCAGTCATAGAAACAGACTCTCAGAGTGGAAAGGAACCTGAAAGGGCCACTGAGATCAGTTTACTCATTTCAACAACAATGCCAAACAGTAAAATATAACTGCTTATTTCAGTTAATACAGGGGCCCAAAAGTCATAGTTAGGAATACCATGCTATGGACCATAAAGTATCCTTCAAAAAAAAAAAAAAAAAATGAACAAACTACAGAAATATTCTCTGGGAAACTCATACTGGGTTTGCCATATTTATGAGGCTTGTATTCTAAACCCCACTCAATGTTTTTGGTTTTACAAATGTTTAATGTTTACTAATAGGTTCTCTATATAATCTTGTTTTTGTACTGTATTATAAAAGACTAGCAGTCATTTTTTTTCTAGTTGTTTTTTAATGTTCTTTTATACAGACTTAATCCTAACTATAAAGGGCAATTTTATCATACCCAGTCATTTGACATTATAAACAGACTAGTATGAGGTAATTATGAATTTCCAAATATGAAACAATTTTGTGGGTTTTCATTCTGTCAAGTTGTGTCAGGGGTTTTAAAGAAATTAAAAAATAGGGAAGGGAAAGAATGTTAGTGCACCCACTAACACATTCTAAACACCTTTGTGCTTACAGAAGTCCTGAATCAATACTTACACAAATCACTGATTTCAGAGTAATCAAACCTTCCATGTTGGAAGAAATTTTTACTCAAATCAATGACTAGTTCAATCAACCAACCAGAAATACCTAAGCCCTTCAAAGCTGCACTGCCTTTTCTCATTCACACTCTTTTCTCTCTCAACTGATATGACGCTTTGATCGATGTTAGCTACACTGAGTGACAACTGTGAAATCTTCAAAGTTAACCTTCATTTCTTCTTCATCATTATCATATGGCCTCTGCGGAGTTTTCAGCTTTCTTGTACCTTTGGATTTCCCCGGGTTTTGCATTTTTGTAAGACAGGATCTTAATTGTTGCCCCGGCTGGTCTCAAATTCATGTGCTAAAGTTATAATCCAGCCGCACCATCTCAAATAGCCAGGACTACAGGCACCCGTGACCACACCCAGCTATTTTTTTTTAAAAGAATAAATAGTATGACTACATATAATAACAACAGCAAGAAGATATAGTAATATAGCAAAAGCTGCCCAGTTTAAGTAGAAAAAGGAAAAAGAAGTTAAGGTAATATTTCTTTTTCATTGTTCTGAACAGCCTTATTTTCAGGGTCCCAGCTCAGAATCAATGTAGAATAGTCATAGTTAACATTCTCCAAGTTCATTTTCAGAAATATCAGCTGTTCTACATTATCAAAGTCCATGTTCATGATCTGCTTTGGATGAAAGTGGCTATTTGTGGTAAACATGCACTCCGATTGCCAACTACACATGGGGCAACTCAGGTACTGAATGGCAACTTGGGTCAAAGCTGGCCATACGCTCACCTTCCTCTGCCAGTAAACCAAAGGGTCGTCACCTCCTGAGAGCTCTGAGTACTTCTCTCTGAAGTACTCATCCACTACTGCTACAGCAGAGGGGAACAGGAAGCTTTTGCTTCCAACAGCAACACTGGCTGCGGCTGAGCTATCCACAGAACCTGAATGGGAGGTGCCTTCTTTTATAGAAGTAAATGAATCAGTTCCTAATCTAACTAAAGGGCCAGATGCTTCCGAGGTTGCGATTTGGCAGGCCCCGGGCGACGATTCCATATAATTACAAACCTCTTCTGCAAGGATCTGTTTATAAGTCTCTAAATCAGCACCTTGAGGAAAAAAGTCTTCCAAACTGTTCTTAAAACAAGGATCTAACAAAGTAGCCAAGATACAATGTTTGGATTTGAGCATGGCACTTAGTAGGGCATCAGTTTCAAGTTTCAAAGATAAACTGTCTACCAGATTAAGGGCCTGAGTAATACCTCTGACTTGAAAATCTTCTCTGAGTCTCTGCAGGGAAAAGAGGAGATGATGGATTAGGGGCAGCACCTGATTCAATCCCGTGGTCTTTACACTCACTTTCTGGGTGGCCTCCTCAAATGGCTTAAGAATATCACACACGTATGTCATTAGAGTCCACTGGAGTGAAGTGAGCACAACGCCACTGGCTCGACCCAGACTGTGGTGAACAGAGTAGCAATGCTCTAGAAGCCATTTTAACATGTAAAAGGTAGAGATCCAGTGGCCACTTTCATCCTGCTTCAGATTCTTCCACGGAAGCTGGTGATCGTTCTGGAACTCTTGGAGTATCTGGCGGGCTTTGACTGAATGGCTAAAATGATGGCAGGTTTTTCTAGCAGCCACTAACATATTTTCAATGCTTTTGTGCTCACAGAAGAAGTCCTGAATCACTATATTTAAACAGTGCAGGAAGCATGGCACATGGGTAAAACCACCTCCTTTGATCGCATGTACCACATTAGAGGAGTTGTCAGAAACAATGAAGCTAGGGATAAGAAAATTAGGAGAAAGCCACAGACCAATCTGGTCATTTAATTCTTGTAAAATGTTAGTTATCAAACAGTCTTTGGCTAGGCCTGTAACACAAAGTACTGCCCACTTTCTAAAATTGGGGCTCCCACCACTACTGGGGGAAGATGCAGTTTCCAAAGAGACCCAGTGTACAGTCACAATGAAATAGTCTGTGGAAGGGTCATGGGTCCATATGTCAACAGTCAGGTGGATCTTTTGGCTTTGAACATTCTCTAAAGTTAAGAAAATTTTTTCTCTAACAGAATCATATAACTGAGGTACAGCTTTGGTGAAAAAATAAGTCTCTGATGGCAATCTATAGTCAGGAGCAACAATCTGTAGAAACCGCTGAAAAGCTGGGGTTGAGAAATAGTTGTAAGGATGCATATCTTCCACAATCATCTGAATAAGCGCCTGACTTATCCGACTGGAGGCTGAATTCTCACAATGTGGTGGTGTTTCTCTCTCTTGTGCATGCACCGGGTTGGCTTGCTCTGCAACAGGAACAGGACTCTCAGATCTAGGTTCAACCTCTAAAACAGGAGGTTCATCAGTATCCGAGTCACTGAGGTCCTCAGCTGTTAAATCCTGGCTGCCTGATGACTTCTCTCCATGCAAAGTATCATTTAAGAGATCACTGCTCTCAGTCTCAGTCTCATCCAATCCATTTCCAATAGCACCATTGTCTTTGTTGGCAACAGCCCAGTGGATGGGATGTGTGGCCTGAAGGTGCCGTTGAAGCGTGGACGTTCCCAGGTGGGAACCTGGCCTACCCCGGCTCACGCTTCTTTTACATATGTTACACACAGCTCTTGAGACGTGCTGAGGATCAGTATAAAAAAAATTCCAAACTGCAGATGTCTTGGCTCTGGTTCCAGGAATTAAGGCATGCTTGACAATGTTGCTTTTGATGAGAAATCGCCCTCTTTTTGCCCTCAGGGCATCAGACGCTGATTTATCACGTTTCTTACCCATTCTGTTTTCATCTAATGAATCCGTAGGAATATACTCAAAGCTCCCATTGCTCTCAGGAGAAGAAGGAGATAAAGACAAATCCAAGGTAAAGTCCTCCTCCCCATTAGTGACTCCAAACTTGTTGGCCCTGGTCCAGTGAGGAGAATGCCTTGCCTGGAGATGTCGTTGAAGAGTAGATGTACCCAGATGGCTGCCTGGCTTGCCCCGGCTGACACTCTTTTCACACAGGTTACAAATAGCTCTCCAGGTATACTGGGGGTCAACATGAAAGAAGTGCCATACGATGGAGGTCTTGGCTCTGGTACTGGGGAGATAGATTTGCTTGTCTATATTGCTCTCAAAAAGACTTTCTTCATCTTGCTCAGGGGCACTGGACGCTAACAAAGCAGGGGCATCTGCAACAGGTCTTCCAGACCCCAAATCCTTACTAAACTTCTTGGCGAGGATCAGTTTCTTTCGGCGCCTTTTCCCCTTAATTCGCAAACCCTTCTTCCTTTTCTTTTTAGCAGGTAACTTTGTCTCTTTGTTCACTCCTTCTGCCACCATCTTTCCCTCTACCACATCGTCGTCTTCTGCATTTGAATTAATGGAAACACATCCCAGAATCCCAGCATCACTGAAAGTCCTGCATCTTCGGCCAGGAGGAAGCGAGGAAACTGGTACACTCAAAGTACATACACTCATTCTCTTGGTCTCCAAACTCCGTACCAGAATCTTCCGGGGGGGTTTACCACTCCGGCAGAAATACAGCGGTCCCTCTCCACTTGTATTACCTTTCCTCCAGTTCCTATGGGCGTCAAATTCCCTTTCACCCAATGACTTTCCAGCGAGGTTATTTTTGGAGGAAAAATAACAGCAGTGGAGGACATTCCCAAACTCTGTCTTGCAGGGCGTCAGGAGTCCTTTTAACTTTCTGAATTCAAACAGTCCAGTGTCCTCATGTTATAGAAAAAAGAACTGAGGCCCATTTTCCCACAGTCATGGAATCTAGAGCAGCTAAAAGTCAGGTCTTCCAAATCCAAGGTTCATACTAACGCTGCTGTTTCCAAGAACTTCATCTGCTGGAAATGCCTTCAGTTCTTAAAATGTGTACTTTTAATGAATCCACATGACAACATTGACTTTCCCTTAATTTGGGGATTATTTTCAGGAAATTTCACTTAAATATTATTCAACAGTCATCACTTAGGACTGTGATTTGCCAATACAACCCAAAAAAGTCAATTCTGGAAAGCTAAATCAGATTCCACATACTGGTCATTAGCAGTAAACTCTAGTTGTGCCCTTTCTGTTCTGACATTTTGAAAAATGTAGGTGGCTGAAAAAAAAAATTATCTGGAAATAAAATCTTAAAACAAGGTAACAAGCTGTATTTTTCATTTACGGTTTCTATCAAGAGTACATATTTTTAGATTGAAAGCAAAGCGTTACAGCCTGTTAATAGTTCACAAGTTGACATTCTATGAGCAACAAAAGTGAAATGAGCTTTAAAACACTTGCACTCCTCTTCCGTGGATCCCCTCCCCTGCCCCCAGCACCAACACGTTTACCCTACGAAAGCATGGCTATCACTAGCTCCACAGCCGCCGCCTCAGAGTTCACAACCAAAGCCTGGCAGATGTCAACAAAACGCGCCTTCCCCATAGGGATCCGCACCGATTATGGGCATCTAAGGGGTGTTCTTCAAAACGGTCTCACCAATCCTACAAGAACGAAGAGTCCCTGTAGCTCTTGACTCCGATGATGAGGGCTGGGGTGGGAGAGGAATCAGGGTGGGGAATGGGTATAGGACACCAGAATTCGACTACGTAAGTGGAACATGAGAAAAATCTCCCAAGTAGTGGGACCCTAGAGAGGAATGAGAGTAGGTAAACTCGGGTCCAGGCACTCGTTCAGATTTGGGAGGGAGGGAGGGTCGGCTAACTAAAGAGACGGGTTCTGGAAAGAAAGCAACCTAGCGTCTGTTTCTCCTCCGGGGGTCCGAAACAGCCGCTCCTCAGGGGCGACCCGGGAATCCCGGTTCCGGAACACCGGATATGGGGGGAGGGGAAGAGGTTGGCAAGGGAGCAGGCGCCGTGGGGGGTGGGGCGGAGCGGGTGGGGGCGGGGAGGGTGGGAAAGTGAGCCGGAGTCTGGCCAGGAGCCCGGCCGGCCAGGGCCGCGGGCGGGAGTCCCGGGAGCTGCCGCGCCGATGGGCCCAGCTCGGACTTCCCGGGCTAGGCCGAAACTCGGGCGAGGGGAGGCCGCTGCCACTCCCCTCGCCCTCTCCTCCCTCCCAGGCCCCAAGTCACCCGGGAATCAAAAAACGGGTCTAGTTACCAGAGAACAGAAACTTTACCGAACCGATGACACTGTCAGGGGTTCCCGCGTGCTGCCACGTCTTTCTCTTTCCTTAGCCGCGGTCGCCCGCCGTCCTCACAGCAGCAGAACAAGCAGAAACCCAA
>NC_051076.1:54603817-54678817 GCF_004664715.2 Peromyscus leucopus | reverse complement strand
AGATGCAGGTTCTATGGTCCTGGTGAGGCCCAGGGCCTGTTCTTCCCTATGCAAAGTGGGGTCAGAGAAGCAACTTAAGGATAAGGAAAGTACCAAGCCTCAGCTGTGAGAGAGACTTGGGAAGAGCTTGAGTGACCCACAGCCCTGTGGTGACAAGAAAAATACCCGCATGTGAAAGGCACACATTGCCTAGGAGCTTTGGTGATATACAGGGACCACTCAGAGGTCTGAGGACACTGCACCCTCTTGGGACAGATCACACACATAAACACACACACACACACACACACACACACACACACACACACACGACAGACACACTCACCCCCCCCCCCACACACACACTCACCCATGGTGGGGGTGGTGAGGGGAGGAAGGAGCTGGGGGGTTAGGTGGTTGCTGGTTGACTGAGGGGCTACCTGGGTGTTCTGTGTGGGAATTTGCAGAACCAAGGCCAGGGTGTTGTGATCGAAGTTCTCATCCAGGGCCAGCAGAGCACCATGCACACCACTCTCATGTAGGTTTCCTGCATAGTCCCTTAACCCAATAGACTGGACCCAGTGAACCACCTGGTCATTGGTCCAGACCAGCACATCTGGAGGGCAGAGGAAGAAACGAACAAGAAGGAAGCGTGCCTCGCCCAGGTTCTCCTAAGTGTAGAGCCCCTGTTTCCCGGCTCTCTAGCTCCCACTCCATCCCTAACTTGCAACATCTGTCTGTCCTCCATGGCATCTGGGTTCCTGCCGGGCCAGCTCCACCTCACTGCATCTCTGCCAATCCACTTTTCTTCCTGGAGTCCCAGCAAAGGCTATCCCCCCCACCTCAGACCAAAGTGGCCTTATTAGAGTCTTGTCTACAACCTGCCTCTTTCCCATCCAACCCTCCCCCTCCCCCCAGATCGCCAACTTCGATGAGCACATCAGTCTACAGTACCATCCCAGAGGTCACATCAGTCTGGTTGGTGGCCACTGTCTGAGGGAAATGGATTCACATCTGAGTGGACACAGAATACGTCCACGGCATCAGCAGGCTGGGGTTGCATTCCCCTCTCACATCTGAGTCTTCCTTGGGACTCAGTGGGCCCCAGGGTCGGGGTGGAGGCAAAGCTCACAAGGCCTGGCCAGCTTACCCTTGATCTCATGCTGGCTCTCCTCCCGCCTCTTCTCCAGCTCTTTCCGGTCATAATTCAGCCTCTTCAGACACATGATGCCATACTGGAGACTGGTTCTGTAGGCACACAGCACCTGAGCCAGGGCATCGGTGTGACC
This sequence comes from Peromyscus leucopus, assembly GCF_004664715.2. NCBI lineage: Eukaryota > Metazoa > Chordata > Mammalia > Rodentia > Cricetidae > Peromyscus > Peromyscus leucopus. The sequence continues at coordinate 54,677,549 of NC_051076.1, read as the reverse complement.
ACATTCCTGCCCACATGGCCCCCATTCTGTCCCAACCATAGTAGGGGCAGGCCCACTGCACCCAGCACAAAGAACACCTGGTACCCCCAAGTTCCTGCTGTCAGGGCTTGCACCTGATCTGAGGTTACTTCCACCTCCTGCTGCTTACATCCCCCGCCCCCCCCACTCTCCCTACCCCACCCCCAGGCCGGAAGAGTCTGTGAAGGTTAATCTTGGCCTTGTTAGAATGCACCACTAGCCTAATAGATCAGTCCAATGCATCTCTGGGTGTGTCTTCAAGGACATCCCCAGAGGGGATTAGGGAGGTGGTAAGACCCATCCTGAATATGGGCAGCTCCATCCCACAGGCTGGCACCCAGACGGAATAAAAGGGGAGAAGGAGATGGCCTGATGGCCGAGACATTCTCTCTGCTTCCCCCTTCTCGACTGGCTCGAACCAGGAGCAAAAATAAGTCCTTTCTCTCCTAGGTTGTGTCAGGTATTCTGTTACAGCAAGAAGAAACTAACAAAGGGCCTGACTGGTGACAGGGCTTGCATGAAACCAGCAGGTCCCTTCACTGCAGGCGTTGGAATGATAAAGACTAACTACCACTCACAAGCCAGAGGAAAAGGAACTCTAAGACTCTCCTCCATATTGCCATTTCACTCGGTCCTTTCAACGGTCTACAAGATGCCAAAGGTGTCCCCTTACCTGTGCAAATGCTCTCCGTGCCGCAGCCACGCTGACACCCATGTTGTTCCTCACACACACTGACACCCTGTCACACAGCAGGCTTCTGAGGCCTGGGTGTCTCGGGGCCTTTGCGCGGGCTGCTATGCCTACCCAGAACATGGCACCGCCCCCCCAGCTTTCTAAATAGTTCACTCTTTCTTCACCTTTAAGTCTTTGTTCAAATGTCTCCTGCTCAGTCCAACTCAGCAGTCACCCAAAGCAGACTCACCCTACACCATCACCATCACCACCACCCCACACTCCCACACTAGGTCTAATCTTTTCCCTCACTCCTTAACTGTCTTGTCTCGCCAAGTCTGAATGTACATTTCATGAGGGCAGGGGACCGTTTGACTTACTGGTCATAAATCTCTAAGACATCATAGGTGCTCCATAAGTGCTCACTGACAAAATGAAACCATTTACTTAACTTACTAACTACGCCACAAGAGCAGCAGGTCATAATGAGCAGTGAATAAACAGTAAGTTGGGAGAGAACCTTGGGTTAGAAGGGACTCCCACAGCCATTCATCTGAGCTCCTCCGAATCTAGGACTCACCCGACAGCCCTTCCACAGTGGTGGCTGAGCACTCCAGAGGTTGACAGCTGGTTTCCCCTGGGACACAGGTAAGGGTCCTGGCTAGACTGGACCGCTACTTTGTCTTTTTCCCTTTCTGGGTGTTCCCTTCCACAGAGCAACAGAACAGAAGGCCCACCCCGACTCCAGTCACTTTGGGATGAAATTATCCGGACGGCTCCCGAAGCTCTCCTGCCTGGAACACTCATGGCTCAGAGACCCGTTCCTGGGCAGCCTGGGTTTAGTGCTTGGGCTGCTCCTGTCTTAAACTCTGGGTGACTCTGAAGAGGCGTGAGCACACAACCCCTGATGGGAAATGACCCTGGCGTTGAGTTTCATTGTAATCTTTTACACAGTTCCTGTGACTTTCAAAGCTGTTGGTCAACACAGCAAAACCATACAAAGCCCTTAACGTTAGGTCAAGACAGGTTTGAACGCCAACTCTGCCACATCCTCCCTGAGGGCACCGGGTAGATGGGGTCCTACCTCTCTTTCAGGGTTGTGATGAGGATTAAAAATGATCGTGAATGGAAAGGCTCAGCACATCTCAGGGACTCAGAAACAGGACCACTATTCGGAAGGTAGGTGTGATTAATGTATGTGTCGGGTGGGGGCCGCCCCAAACAACAGAACCTCACTCAACAGACTACCCCAGTCTGAGGAGAAGCACCGGGTGAGATGTCTAAAGATGAGGGTGTCAGCTCCACCTGGCCAATCAAGCAGGCAGGATTTCCACTGCTGTTGGTAGAGTAAGACGTAAATAACCCTTTCTTGTTGTAAAAATGACTTACATGAATGTCTCCAAAAGTGACTTGGTGGTACAAGCCTGTAATCCAAGCTATTCAGGAGCCTGACTGCAAGAGGACCCCAAGTTCAAGGGTTACTACAGAATGAGTTCAAGACCAGACAGCTTAGTGAGACCCTGTCTCAAAATACAAAAAAAATGCCGAGGAGGCCAGGCACAGAGGCACGTGCCTATAATCCCTACACTTGGAAGTGGAGGCAGGAGGATCAGAAACTCAAGGTCATCCTTGGCTATACAGAAAGTTTAAGGCCATCCTGGGTTACATGAGTTCCTGTTTGGGGGAGGGGGGAGCTGAGGGTAAAGCTCAGCATCAGCAGGCCTGACTGCCTGTAGAGACCCTACGCTCAATCCCGAGGGTTGCAACTGAGAGATAATACCCAGACCCAAGGACATGCTTTGGAGGCCGGGCATGAGGGCTCGCGCCTGTAATCCCAGGATTTGGAGGACGAGACAGGAGAGGAGCGCCGAGTTTGAGGCCAGCGTGAGCCACAGCATGAGTCCTTGTCCCCAAACTCCAACAGGGAAAAAAAAAAAAAAAAGAACATGCTATTGGAATGTTGCGGGGAATAACCCAGAGTGAATGGCAGAGGCGAAGTGTGTGAGGACACCTCAGAACCCTGGAGCTCTGGAGCTGCGGAGCTGCCCCAGAGCCCCGGGGCAGGCTGGCTTCCTCCCTGCTCCTCCCAGTGGGGCGTCAGGGTGGCTCCCGCTGTCCTGGAAGGACTGGAGCGCACCTCCTCCAGCAGTCCGGGCACGTGACCGACAGGCAGAGAGGAGCAGCACATCTCCCCACCTGTCAATCACACGGGACGTGACAGGTGCAGCTGGGCCTGGCAGCCTCCCAGGCAAAGACAAAAGACTCCTTTTCAGCGAGGGGTGAAGGGCAGGGAGGCCACAGCTTAGCTTCCCTGCGGCCCTCACAAGTCGCCGTGGGGTCACAAAGGTGCAGGGGCCCAGGACTGAACTCGAGTCCTCAGACTTAGCTCCACCTGTGCCTAGTCATCATCCCGAAGCTACTGCTCCTTCCTCATGAGTGAGACGTCTCCGTCTCCTCATCCACGAGGGGGTTAACCAGATTCTGCCCCGATTTAAATCTCTATGGTGTGTCAACTGGAAGGACGTCCACAAAGTCCTGAAGGAACCAGAAAAGCCACAGACGCCCAGTGCCACCTGCCATCTTACCATCTGCTTGAGACAAAGCCCGGGCTTGAGTAGCAAGCGGGGCTGTGTGAAGCTGGGTGAGAACATCTATTGGAGTCAACTCTTCGAGCTGTGGCCACCAGTGCTGACTGGGACCAGGCAGAGACCCTGGCTGTTGCCCATGAGCTGTTGGGAAGCAGGCTAGAGGGGCCCTTGTGCCCAGGCTACAGTGTGTCCACAGAGCTTCCCGTCTTTCAAAAGACATCTGTATAGAAATTTACTCACGCTTTAAACAGCACATCTAGCAGCTGCGGGCTCGGAGGCGAATGGAACTCAGTGAGTTAGCGAGCACTGGCTGCTCTTCCAGAGGACTTTGGTTCAGTTCCCAGCACCCACCTGGTGACTCATGATGGTCTGTGACTCCAGTTCCTCAGGATCTGATATCCTCTTCTGGCCTCCACAGGCAATAGGTACACATGGGTTCACAGATATACATGCAGGTAAAACATCCATACACATAAAATAATAAAAATTAAAATGAAAACAAAATGCTGGCAACCAAATTCATGATTTAAAAAAAAAAAAAACCATGTGGGCCAAATAAAATGTATCTCTAGGCCATTCTGCTCACAGGCTGCCAGCTTGGGACCTCGACCATGACAGGTTTTGACAGATCTTTTCAGTCACAAGAAGACAAGGACTAGGGACATAAAGGGACACAGGTCCAAAGCTAAGGGACTTCCATTGGTGATGTAATAGTGCAGCGAGCCCACTGATCCTGTGACAGTCTCTCGTGTGTTTGAACCCTCGGTCTCCAGACGAGACTGCCATTTGGAAACGTCACGGAACTCTTAGGAGGAAAAGCCTCGTGAGGTGAAATAAGTCGTAGGGGTGGCCTTTGAAGTTTCACAGTCTGGCCTCATTAACTGTTCTTTCTCTCCTTCCTGGTGCAAATGTGATATGGTCAGCCAGCTTCCTGCTCCTGTGCCATGGCCTCCCCTGCCTTCTGCCGCGTCTTTCCCACCATAATGGTCCAAGACTATAAGCCAAAATAAATCCTTTCTCCAGTATGTTGTTTTGTGGAGGTATTTTTATCAGAGCAGCAGAAAAGAAACTAATACAGATGCTTAGTACCGATCATCAGTGTGAGGGTATCTATAATTGTCTAAAAAATGAGCCTTAGGTCCCTGTGAGGAGTTATCCAGATTAGACTATCCTCTAGTCTGTCTTGGAGGGATTTTCTTGATCGGGTTAACTGAGGTAGGAAGGTCCTCCCTAAAAGTGGGCAGCACCATTCCCTGGGCTGGGGTCCTAGACTGTAGATAAAGGAGAAGCCAGCTGAGCACCAGCGTTTACCTCCCCCTTCTCCCTGACTACTAAAGCAAAGCGGCCAGCGGCCTCATGTTCCGCCATCTTTACTTCTCCGCCATGACAGACTGTACCCCGGAACTGAGAACCAAAAGAAGTCCCTCCTTCCCTAAGTTGCTTTTGACAGGGTATTTTATCACAGTGACACACTCAGAATAAATACAGTACCTAAATTCAGGGCCAGATTCACTGTAAGCCTCCTTAGTTAACACAGAGAACTCAGCAAGCCCAAAGACAAGCAAGGATACTCAGAGAGAGAGAGAGAGAAAACTCTCAAAGATGATGCTAATGAAAAGTGACTTGCGCCCTAAGGGTTAAAACTGACAGGATCAAACTCACAAACTGCAGAATGAAACAAGAACATGGGAGCGTTTCATAACAGGAACACCGATTACTACCCAGAACCGGCCCTGGAAAGAGACAAGGGGCCCCTCCATTTCCGAAGACAGAGCCCCAGGGCTTGGGGAGATGCCACATCAAGGTGGCGGCCCTGGCTCCAGCCTGGCTCACCGATGAAAGCTGTCCACCATCTTGAGGTGGACCCGCAGGTCCTTCTTGGTGAGGTGGTCCAGCATGCGTGCATCCACCAGGCACTCCATGAAGTAACTGCGGTACTGAGGGAGCCCCAGGCTGGGCAGCCATTCATTTCCAATCCATTCGTGATTCATGTCTCCATAGGCCAGGGTCTGGGGACATGAGAAGGAAGAGAGGACATGGGGAGGAGGGCGGTGCCGGTAGGTTACAGGTGGCATATCTGTTTGGGAGAAATACCAATCCACCCTCCATCCATGAGAGAGGGCAAGCTGTTCAATAATACTTCAGCTTCTTTGCACTAAGGAGCTGGTAGTGGTGGGAAGCAATAGAATATTCCAGGACCTCACGATGACCCAGTTCTGCTCAGGTACCAACTGTCCACACCAGCGAACAAGAGCAACAGAAACAGTCCTTCCTGTCACCTCTGCATGTGTAGTGGTGTGTGGATAACCTGCCTCCCTTATCCCAGTTAGTTCTCAGCCTGCTGAGCCAGAGGAGAGGCCAGGTTACAGTGGACCCGTGAAAGATTGGCTCTGGTGAACGGCTAGCTTCAATCCAGGGAAAGAGACTCAAAGCAAGGGGCAGCAGCCTGTGACTGAACAGCCGGCTTGTTTCCCTAGGGCCTGGCCATCCCTCCAGGCACCCGCCAGGCCCTTTGTCCATGTCCGCACTCACAGGGTCACCTGTCTCACGATGCCCACGCTACGCGGCAGGCACTGCCTCTGGATGAGAGCCAACGGGCTCCTTGACCACTGAGCTTCGGAAAGGTTCAGTCTTGAGAGCAGCCCTCCACCACCTCCCCCTTAACTGCAGGTGTTTCCAGACTGAAAAGTTCTATTTTTAAAGGAAACGTTTCAGGCTGATGAGTGTAAAACTGTATGCCACACATGTTCACTACCAAGCATACAAAGGAGGCTATCCTCCGTGGTCAGCATCCGAGTCCAGACCTAGCACAGCCCCTGCCCTTTCTGTCCCCCCGCCCCCCCTCCGTTCCCCACCGCTCTTCCCACACGAAACTGCTATCCTCAATTTCCTACATCCTTCTGCCCTAAGAAAAGAGGCTTTACGATCACCCGTGTATACACGTGCTGAACAATACACTAGCTCTGTGTGTGTGCTGATTGATCGGATTCTACGAAGCCATCGGGATTAGCCCTTTTCACTGGACATTACGCTCCTGACTCCTCTAGTGTTGCATCATGGGGATGTGCTGTCACTGGTGTGGCCGGAGACTGCGAGCATGGCCGCCCTGCCTCATTCTCCACCCTGGTAGCAACTATCCCACACTGCCCTGTGTTTGCCGACACTGTCCTTTTCTTCCGTTCATTAATGTTATCCTTTCCCTCGGTTAGAAAGTTAAGAAAGGCCGATCTTGTAGATGCTCAATAAATACGTGCTCATGAGGTAAACGAGTGAAAGATTCATTCCCCGGGGCGTCCTTTGGAAGGATAAGGAATGTGAGAAAATTGTATGAATCTAAGTCTCATCGTTTAGGAGAGTCAGACTGTGGAGGGTCTGGCATGCTGCAGGCCCAGGCCCCCCAGGACTTCTCACTTGCCATCCTTCGAAAGCAGAGGAGGAATGGAATAGGAGTTTGTGGGGGAAGAAGGAACTTGGTCCAGGGCTCCAGGTGTGACATGCTCACACTGGACTCGGCCAGCTGTGCCATTCAGAGAGCCCGGTGAAGGATACTGCTCTGACCTTCTGAGAGTAGTTCTGAGGAGAGAGGGAGGGAGGGAAGGAGGGAGGGAGGGAGGGAGGGAGGGGTCTTACCTGGGCCCAGCTGCCCTCCTCACTGTCCTAGCAGGAACCAGTGCCGCATGTCAGGGAAGACACGAAAGTCAAGAAACCTGGAGCCTCCACCCAGGCTCCCAAAAGAGGCGAAAAGACACCCCAGTAGCTCATGGGGAACCAGGATAAGCTTGTTGGGACAGTTGAGAAAGCTGGTACATACATGCATGTTCGCGGTGAGGGTAACAAATTTGTGTGGCAAAAACACACTTCCGTGGTTCCCAGGCTTGCCTGGGGGTGACCAAGATGCCAGACACTTCCATTCTTCCCTCCTACTCCAAGCATCAAGCCAAGAACAGGGAGCTTGTGACTCAGAGCCATAACAGGGCAGAACCAGCCCAAAGCTGCTAAGGGTCTTCTGACACCTGGGACAGAGCCTCCAATGTACACAACAATGACTCCCAATCTCATCTTGCTCTCCCGCAATCCTCCCCGCTGAGAACAGAGCGGGGCAGCATCAGGGATGCAGGTTTCCTCCAGCCCCTCTGGCTTCCCATACTCTTCACTTAACTTCATGGTATTGCTAGTGCTTGGGCCAAGGGCCAGACTCACTGTTTTGGTAGATGTTGCCAGAGTTTCCATCTCTTCATGGGTCACCCAGACATTCCCTGAAGACTGCAGGCAGAGAGGAAAGCACCCTGGTCCTGGATGTGCCCCACGCCCACCCCCAGATCCCCAAAAGGAGCCCCCAGGTACAACTCTCCCTTCTCCTGACTCCTCCCATGGGCCCAGCCCTTAGCTCCCCAGTGTCTGGTTCTAAGCAGTCCATCCTAGAAGCTATCCAGAGATCTGCAGTTATTGTCAGGTAGGCATGGAGAAATGGAGCCTATGGAGGCAGGGACCCAGACCCGCTGGGATCCTCCTCCAATCGACATTGTACTCTCCCGAACACCAGAGAGGGACTTCTGTGGATATGGGAAATTAAGGCAGAACTCAAGGTTCCCTCTTCCTGCAGGCCAGCGGGAGACTGTATAAACAGCATGCCAGGACCTTTGTAGAGCTGAGGGTGAAGGAGGCTACTCACAGTCCTGGAGGTAGGTGGGGCTGAGGGGCTGGTCAGGGACACCATCTCCTGGATGGCCAAGCGGAGCTTGAGCCGGTGCAGGGCGTTGCTGATGCCGATTTCCCGCTGGATCTCTGTGTCGGACAGGGCGGACATGATGGCGCCGCTCTTGACGTTGGCCCGGCAGGCCGCCACGTACCAGGCAGGCATCCCTACCCAGAGCTGCAGACATGGAGCACAGGGGAGCGGCTCAGCATCACGTGGGTGGCTGCTCCTAGGGCAGCCCGATGGAAGAGCCAGTCTGCCTGTGAAAGACTGCTGCCTCTGGGATCGGTTGCCTGACTCCTGGTGTGGCACACACACACATTGATCTGGGAGGAACACCCTGGTCAAGTTATAGGGGCATCGAGCCTGCTGCTCAGGAGTCCTCGTCCCACCCAACAAAGAGGCAACGCAAACCCTAAGAGCAGACACAGGAGACTTAAGTTCAGGGAGGACTAGCCCGACTCGGGGAGGGATGGGGAGACCGACAAACCTACCCCACAAGGTCTTCCCTCCAGATCCCAGAGCATGTCCCCTGCCCAGCCTCACCTCCAGCCAGGAGACCACCGTGGGGCCATCCCATTGAGCAAAGGGCATTCCTTTTCGGCGAGCATCTTCAAGCAGCTGGTGTCTTGGGGGGAGGAACAACAGGCTCACTAGTCTTTTTTTTTTTCTCTCTCTCAACCAGGCTGACTCCTGGGGACCACTCCAGGCTGGGCCAAGAGCTGGCATTCGTACTTCCCCAGCTCCCCACCCTGGAATTCTTCTGCTCTATGCCTGAAGCAATATGAAACTTCGAAGTGGGGGCAGGAACCCCCTCCTTGCCCACAGAGCTCTCACACCTCACACACACTGACTTAGCCATCTCCATGTGCCCTGCAAGAGAACCATGGATCCCAGATTACTCTCCACCAGTCCTCTTGCTTCCTGGTCCCTAGGATCATCATAAGACCCTGCTCTCAACTCCGGACTACCCGGACGTGCCCGCGTGGACCGAGCCTCGCTGGGCTCTGTCTCTCTGAGCTCAGTCTGTGACAGAACAGGGGAAGGGAGGCAGCCGGCGGCCGGGGCCACCCTAGCAGCACCTGCTCTGAGGCTCTTACTTCTTTTTCAGCCGCCGGTCCTTCTCTGCCTGGGTCCCCAGCTTGGCAGGTACCATTGGTTCCTGCAGACTGAGCTCCGAGTCCGCCAGCAGAACTGGAAAGGAAGACATGGGCATGTCAGCAGCCATTTTGCTTCTGCCTTGGCCTGGACCAAGAGAACAGAGAAGCAGCAGCAGATGCCTCCAAGCATAGAGCACCCCAACCAAATCTGAAGGGTCCCTGCGTATTCCCGGGGCTGTCTGCCAAAGTCTCTGCCTTCCAGGCAGCCCCAGAGTGACACTGGGTTTACCTGGGGATCCTCAGCCCTAGGAGTGTTTTCCAGAGAGATGGACCCTAGTTGTCCCACTCCAGTATCCTAGACAGAGCCCCTGACTTCTCTGAGCCAGGGTGCAAAGCACACCCCAAGTAAATATGTATAGACATGTGCAAGAATTCAGAAACAACTCTCCTGACTTGATAAAGAAACTCTTGGGCAAAATCAACCTGTTACACTCTCAACAATGGGCTCCTTCTTCCTCCCCCTAGCTCTCTGTGTGTATCTGTCTGTCTCTGTGTGTATCTGTCTGTCTCTCTCTGTGCCCGCTGCCACATGCATGCATTTCCATGCGCACTCACTGCACGCACACACACACACACACACACACACACCCTCTCTGAGTGTGCTCTTGCACACCAGCCTCTTTCTCCAGGTGCATTCACTCGCACAGACTACAAAGGAGAAACACACATCACTCTCTCCTGTTGACGATCTCCCTGGAGAACCCCTGAGAAAGGGCACTGTCACTGAAGTCACCGCAGGCCTGGTCACTGGTTCACGTGGCAGCAGAAATGAAGAACGCAGAAGCTACTCTGTGACACTGATAAGCTTGAGTATCAGCGTCGTGTGTGGAGCAAGAAATCACACAACTTCTCCCAGAGCGCCTCCACCACCAAGCAGACCTTCCTGAGGCTGGCTCCGCCCACCAAGCAGACCTATCTGAGGCTGGCTCCGCCCACCAAGCAGACCTTCCTAAGGCTGGCTCCGCCCACCAAGCAGACCTATCTGAGGCTGGCTCCGCCCACCAAGCAGACCTTCCTGAAGCTGGCTCCGCCCACCAAGCAGACCTTCCTGAGGCTGGCTCTGCCCACCAAGCAGACCTTCCTGAGGCTGGCTCCGCCCACCAAGCAGACCTTCCTGAGGCTGGCTCCGCCCACCAAGCAGGCCTTCCTGAGGCTGGCTCCGCCCACCAAGCAGACCTTCCTGAGGCTGGCTCCGCCCACCAAGCAGACCTTCCTGAGGCTGGCTCCGCCCACCAAGCAGACCTTCCTGAGGCTGGCTCCGCCCACCAAGCAGACCTTCCTGAGGCTGGCTCTGCCCTACTCCCAGGCTAAGACTCTCACATCTTGAGCAGAGACAGCCACCCTCCAGCCCTCCTCTTTACTCAGATAGCTGTGTTCTGATTCACGCCTTCCCTGGGATGTGGAGTCAGGGAAGGTCTAACTATGCAGTTGGGTCCAAAGGTTCCTTCCTTCGGATCCAGTTCCTCCCCGAGGGATTTACAATGTTCCCACTGCTCTGAGGGACCTCTAACTTTCTTCTTAGACTCAGGCGCTGGTCTGGGCCAGCCATCCATTCCTCTGACCCATCTCTTCCTCCTCTACCAGAGCAGACAGTGCACACACAGACCTCTTCCCCATGTCTTTCCCTTCCTCAAGCTGCACCCTCTCCCAAGAGTCCCTTCTTGTCTTAGCTAAATTCTGTGAGGCCACAAGCCTCAGCTCAAGAGCTGCACAGGGAAGGAAGCCTGTCCCTGTCCCCAGGCCTTCCACAGCTACTGCTGCATCCTGAAGCACCCGGGCTATCTCCACTGCCACGGTGTTCGGAATAATCTCCTGTGTTTCCCTTTCTATCGACTGCCAGGCCCCCTGAAGAGTTGTGACCCCAGTTCAGCAAATGTCGGGGAAATGACGGAAGAAGAGGAGAAGAGGAGGCGGAGGGAGGGAAGAGAGGAGAGAAGTGGAGCAGGGGAAGGAGAAAGCAGACGTCTATTGTGTGCCTCCCACATGCCACAGGACGACAGAAGGACTCACTCCTGCCCAACCACCTTCTCCAAGAGAAAGGCTGCTAGGCCAGAGAATCTGTAAGCATTCAGGACTCAGAGGCAGGAGGATTGCCATGAGTTTAAAGCCACCCTGGGCTACAGAGCAAGTACCAGGCCAGTCAAGGCTACATAGCAAGAAAGACTCTATCACGCACACACACACACACACACACACACACACTCATATAAACAAACAACAACAACAACAAAAAAACCCACATTAAGTTATAATTAGAACCCAGCCTGGTCGCTCACGCCTGTAATTCCAGCTATTGAGAAGCCGAGGCAGAAGGATCATAAGTTCAAGGCTAGTGTGGACTACAGAGTGAATCTCAAGGCCAGCTTGGACAGCATAGTGAAACCCAGTCTTCAAATAAGCACAGGGCTAGGGCTAGAGCCCAGTGGTAAAGCACCTGTCTGAGTTAGCGCTTGCCCTGAATTCAATCCCTTGTCATGAAACAAACAAACAAAGCAAGCCTCACACTGAGTGCTGTGAAAACCAGATGTGCTTAGGAGGAAGATGTAGTGGAGACCCCACTCTTCAGAGCTAGGACAGCTGCAGTGCACATCAGAACAGCTCTAAAGCGGAAGCCTCTGCGGGGAGCCAACTCTGACTCTATACCGACTCCCCACGGTGACACGCCACGTCAGTGGCCACTGCCTGGCACTCAACCTGGCCCGCCATGACAGCTCTGAGAAAACCTCCATCTCTCCAGTCAAAAGCTGTTGCTGTGTGGTCCACACCCACAGGCCCGAGAGACGGGCGAACAAGGCTGGACGGAGGCAGACCCTCCAGCTGCTGATGCCCCGGTCCCACCCAGCCAGCCCTCTGCTCTGAAGGGGGCAGAGACCATGGCCTGTAGCGTCCCGACTCAGCTGGATCAGCCTGCCCTTCTCCTTCTTCCCAAACAGGCGGCCAATGGATGACTTGATGCCCTTGCGCTTGGCACCCTTGTGCAGAGAGTCCTGGCTGCTGTTGCTGCTGCTGGGGTTGCTGTCCTGACCCTCCAAGGCACTACAGGATGACAGGCAGGAGGGAGTGAATAAGAAGAAACATACTTCAATTGCAGCAAGAGAGACGGAAGTTAGACTTCAGGAAGGGGGCTCAGTGTCAGCGCTGGGGTGGGGGTAAGGGAGCGTGGCCAGCGCAGGTGACCAAAGGGGATGGATGTGGGAACATCCATGCCTGATGGTAGCCCAAAGAGAAACGAGGCAGTCAAGCACCCTTGGCAGGTGAGATGCAGCCCCTCAGAGGCCGGAAGTGCAGCCTGACCCGCTTACCTCTTGCCTTCTTCTTGACTCAGGGCTGGGTGGCCAAGCTTCTCTAGCCGCAGCGTCCTGGGTGAGGAAGGAGGAGAAGTCTCACATTTTATGGTGGCTTTATCCTCTCGGTTCTCTTCCCGAGACACTGGCGACTGAACAGACAGTGGGTTGTCAGGGGGTAGAGGGAGAGAGCTGGGGCCTGCCTACCCAGCCCCGACAAGGCAGAGGATCAGAGAACCGGAGAGCGCAGCAGAGAGGCCCCCCGTGGCCTCTGGAGGTAAACTCAGACCCCAGGGCTGGGGGCAGAGGCCCAGAGGGAAGGGCCTGGGAGCCGGTACCCCGCTAGTACCTGGGTGCCCGGAAACACTCACCAGCAGCTTCCTCCTATGTTTTCTTAGGTCGCTGGGCTGAAAAAGAGAAAGAGGAAAAGGTGAGCCTGCTTAGGGTGACAGCCGAGGAGTCAGGGACTCGCACGAGCCTGGAAAAGGTACCACAGCAGAACGGAGCACCTGGAAAGATAAATCGTGGCTCCCTCGGAAGAGAGAGCGGCAGCCGGACAATGGGCATGGCCCTAAGCCTTCCGCCATCATCCAAGGGAGGGAGCAGGGGAGATGTTAAAGCCCCTTCCTACCCAGAAGGGCATGCTGGTGACCTAGCACATCATGTCATGGGAAAAGGATGCCAGAGTGATGGGAAGAGAGAGAGACCAGCTCCCCTCCCGCCCCCGCATACACTCCCCGGCACAGGCCTGTGGTTCCCAGGACCCTCGACCACTGCGCAGACTCACCAGGGTCATGACCCCCATTCGGTCCAGATCCTGGGCAGCACTTCGAGAAGTGAGCTTGGGTGTGGAGCGGCCACTGAGCGGAGGCGAAGCACTGGCCAGGGACAGGGCGGTCAGGGAGGTGGGTATGGAGCCGCGCTTGCGCAGCTGGGTCAGGTTGAGGGCCTCCATGCTGCCGCTGGTCACACGGGTCTCGATTTCCTCCGCGCGAAGCTCAGTGGACTCTTTCTCCTCCTGGATCATCCTGCGGGTCAGCACACCAGACCTGGCCGTTATCCCGGATGACCAAGCAGGTCATGCTAGGTGATGGTGCTAGGTGCTGCCCTGCACTCTCCACCCTAGTACCAAAAGTGGCCAACGCCTACAGGCACCACCAGGGTCCCCGTGGTCTCCTTGGCTCGCACCTTCCCGGCCGAACAAAAGCCATTTCTGGGAAGGAGGCACCTTGGTCAATGAACTCTAAACCATCTCTGAGGGAATCCCTGACCTGCACCAGCTACAGGAGTGACCTTGAACCTGTGCTTGGCTCTCTCGGATCTCAGTTTCTCAACAGACGCCATCATTGGGGTCATCTTCGTCAGGAGTGCCCAAACAGGGCTTTTTGTGGTTGTTGTTTACTGATGCCAACCCCTAATGAGGTTTCCTCTGTTCCACTGAGAAGGAGGAACCTAGGGAGATGGTGTGTTGTGCCCAAGGGGCACTCGGAGAGAGGTGTGCATACACGTTCACACGGACTGATGGAAAGATGCTGACTGTGACCTCACTCTGAGATGACACCTTTCCCACTCTGAGGCTGTTCAATTACCCTTTTTTTTGAAAAAAAAAAAAATGGTTGTAATAGTAAATGGTAGCTATCCCTCTGGTTTTACGATGCAGAGCTGAACACTGGAGTCTTGAATTAGCACATGTGCCTTAATGCTTTCTCAAATATGCAAGTCTGACCCCAACAGCCCATCAGTGTTACCTCGCTGCACGACAGTGATATATAAGCTCACTAAAAAGGCAGGGTAAGGTAAGGGTTCTTGACATCCTTCCCTGTCTCCGCTTCTATCGGATGTCTCCTTAGAGATGAAAGGCATGCCACTGGGGAGCTTCTACCTGAGCCCGGATCCTGGTTCAGCCACTTTAACAAGTGGCTTTGAGCCACTAAATCCCTCTCAACTGACCGTAACATTGACCCAGCTCCCACCCTTCGCTGGCTTCTTCACAGTCAGACTGAGTAGCAGGAGCACAGACAGTTCCATCTCCCAAGCCCAGCCACCTCCCAGCCTGGAGAGGAGAGATGTCACCCAGAGTCATCTGTAGCCCTGTCCCTCTGGGGTCAGTATTAGTCCAAGTCCTTGCCTGATACCCACGGAGCGGCCCTGGATTGTGGTCCTAAGCTGTAAGATGGGACAGGAGCCAATACTTTCACTGTGGGCCCCAACCCAAAGGGCCCATCCTCCCAGGAACCTTGTAAGCTCCACCCCCTACCCAACCTGATCTCCTGGTTGATGGCATCCAGCTGCTCCTGCAGCATCATGGCCAGGGTCTGGGCATCAGAGTGGCCACCAGGTGAGACGACATCAACTTGAGAGCCCACCAAGCCCCCAGGTTCGTCCTCGTCCACATCAGAGATCTCAGGGTCACTGTCAAAGGCAGGGGTGGCAGTGGCCAACACCCCCGGCAGAGGTGATGGCTTCCAGTCCTTGGCAGACAAAAGGAGCAGTAATAAGATTCCCTGGATGGTTAGGCAGTAGGACCCGGCCTACCTTCATCCCACGGCATCAGTATTTCTGGAGGCCAGCTGAAAATGTGGGCTGCTGGAAAATGGGCCAGAGAAGGGCTCTAACATAGCCCCTCTGGCTCAAGGCCCCAGGGTCCCCCTGGGGGCTATGTTCTAGCTGCTGCCTCCTTTGCAGAGCTCCTGGGCGGCTGCTGTGTCCTCGTAAACAGCAGAGCAAAGAGTCAGGAGAGGTAGAAAAGAAGAGGTCTTCACACTGTGATCAGACTCACCTGACTCCCTACATACCTGCCTACATGCCTGCCTGCCTCCCTATATTTCTGCCTGCCTGCCTGCCTCCCTACAGGCCTGCTTGCTTGTTTTCTCTTTTATCCTTCCTTCCATCCTTTCCTTCCTTCCTCCTCTCCTTCCTTCCTTCCTTCCTTTCAATGGGGACTTGACATGTTGCCCCAACTGGCTCACAACCCTGCCTCAGCCTTCCAAGTACACTAACACACCTGCACACCAAACTCAGACCAGGTAGTTCTCAAAGGTGCAGATGAATCTTCCCCCACAGACCAGGTGTCCCCTCTTTCTCCATCCACCCCTTCCAGAGCCCCAGAGCATGTGAGGACTGGAGGGCGGTGGTTCTCTTCTGCTCTCTATCTTTTCTCACTGCCCACCCACCCCCAGCTCCCCGGGGCAACTCAGACACCGGCAGCTGCTCCTCAGGTGCCGTGCCCCGGGGCCAGTTAATCTGTCCTCTCCTCTATAAGCCATGCTTTTGTTCCAGGAAGCTTGTTAATTCCATTTTACCCCGGCAACTCCCTCTTGGCCACCAGAAATGAACAGTGCACACCCAGGCACACGCACACATGCTGTTGTGGGGCCTCGGGGACCACGGGCCGACTTCCACCCCTACCTCTTGCCCACCAGGAGGCTGAGGTGGGGTGGGGGGGGGGTCACAGCTGTTGCAGCTGACAAGAACCCCAACCCCAAGGCTGCAGCTGTCATTGACAGGGGAGAAGGCTGGGCCAGGCTTTGCACCACACGCCAGTCGTCTGTGTAACTGGAGCCAGACACACGGCCGAGCTAACCCCAGGTCCCCGGGGAGACCCACACACGTACAGCCTTCCACCCCTTACCTTGGCAGACTCATCCCTCAGCACCGCGTAGCGCCGATGCAGACCTGGGGGTGCGTGTGTGGCTGTACTCAGAGAGAACCGCACATCTGACGCGCTGCCCACGTGGGACCTGGAGTGGCAGGAGGGAAAAGATGGGCCCTGAAGACTGACAGCCCCGGCTTACACTCAGAGGGCCCGACGACTGGGGAATGGCCATTTTGGAGAGCAGCGGTCTGGGGCACAGCTGTCTCGAACATCAGAAGAGCTGCCACGGAAGCACAAGGCTCTGCTTATGCTCTAGTGCTCAGGGGTCAAGCTGACCCAGGGGGAAAAGCCTTAGGGAGCAGGAGGCCACTGTGCATAAGCAGGATCTCCTCCTGACAAGAAGTGGATTAGGGTGCTTTCAAAAGGTTGAGCTCCCTGTCAGAGTGGCCCTCGAGTGAAGGACCTCGGGCTATGTGACAGCAGCCACACAGGAGGGCTCTCGGCCTGGGGGACAAAGAGGAATCCAGAGATGAGCTCTAAGGGCCTTTTAACTCTGGACATCTTTGCTTCTCGGTTTTCTCCTCTAGCAACTCTCTCCAGGTTTCCTGCTCATCTGAACTGAACACCTGGCTAAAATGTAACCCACATGTGTCACCCGCATCCCCAGGAAGCTGCACCACAGCTGGAGAATCCGTCCTGGCTGCCCAACGTGTCTATGCCAAGGCACAAGATTTTAGGGTCCCAGGAACGATGTCTGGGCTAGCCAGAGCCTCCTCTGGACACTTCCACTCTGTCTTCTCAGCTCAGAAGCCTTGATGGGGCCCCACACAGAGAAGCAACCGATCCGACAATCTACGCGGTGTACCTGGAAAGCGGGAGCTCCCGTCCAGACCCCCCACTTCAGTCCTGTGAAAGGTCGAGTGACTTCACAGGCAAAGCCAAGAACTCAGTCAGCAAAGAAAGCAAGCAGTGGCTAAGGGCTTGGTGCCCCCTGTGTCAGCTCTCATTCAGTGAGAGCCTGTTCCATCTGGCCAGCCAACAGGAAAGGAGAAACTGGAACAATCCCAACTCCCTTCTCTTCATCCTCCTCCTTACACAAGAGCAGAATTCCTGGTGAACTTACAGGTCTACCACCTCGGACCTACAGAGACCTCTCACCTCCAGCCCAGCATCCTTTCCCCTCACTGAAGCACTGCCCATACACACACACACACACACACACACACACACACACACACACACATACACACACACACTGCCCTTCACCGCCTTCCTAATAGCTAATGCCCACTTCCCGGAGACATCAAGAACACTGACTGAAGGGAACGGCATGTCTAAGACACTGATTTGCAGAGGTGGCCAGGAGCCAAGAACATTCAGCAGCAGCGTCCAGTCATCTTGCTCCTCGCCCTACCTCGCTGAGCTGAGAACTGAGTTCAAGGCCGACTGCTTCACTACGTATGGCTGCAAGCCACACTCGCCATGTGCTTTTGGGTGAAGGGATGCTGCCGCTGCCACAGGAGGGAGACAGCATCTCAACCCCCGACAGGAGGGAGCGTTTGCCGCCTCCTTCCACTCTCCCCGATGTCTCTCTGCTCACTGCCTCCTACTTGAACCTGGGTGGTCCTCAGCCCTCACACAGCAATCCTAGAGACGGTGTCTCCAAAGAACTACAGTGAGTGGTGAGCTCCCAGAGGGCCCTGTGGGGTAGGGGAGCTCACTTAACTCAGCAGACCCTTCAAGGGTGTGCCCTCTGGCCAGGATCCAGGGAGCACAGCCTACTCCACAGCGGAGGAGTGCCAGCGATTCCTTGCCTTCCAGCGCCCCCTAGAGGACATGCGCTCCCTTCCTAAGTGCCCACAGGAGCTGAAGGGCATGAAGAAGGAAGACCCCGAAGGTCCTTCCTGGGCAGTGCTTTGGTGAGGGAATCTCCTTTCTCAGGGTCCATCCAGGACCATAACCCAGCATGCACTGAGTCCCACACTCTAGTACCTGGAGTGGATGCCATCCACAAACGGCCCCCCTCGACCCTTCAGCTGGTCCAGCTCCTGCCGCAGCTTCTCAATCTCTTCAGACAGGCGGCCCTGTGCCAGGCAGACCCAGGGTGGGATGGGGCCAGGGAGGGGCAGAGAGGGAAGAGTGGAAATCAGAGAGGGGGTACAGAGGGCGACAGAGTTGGGGAAAGTAGAACGCACTGCGGAAGTCCAAAGCCAAGGGCCCCAAGCTAGGGCCACAGATGACGCCAGAGAAAGGAGGTGTGGCTGGAAAATGAGCAGGAGATGGACAGAGGGAGGGGCCAGGCCAGAAATGGACCCTGCCAGAGAAGAGGTCTACAGCCAGGTGACCCCTCGGGGCCAGACAAATGCAAGGCCAATGAAGCCAGGTCGCAGAGAGGACCGGTTTTTTGTGCCACACGCTGCTAAGGACGGTGGCTGCCATTCCCAGCATGTAGGACTCTTTCCTGACAGATACCTTTAACCAGATCCTTCAGTGGGCCCAGAGTCTGAGCCAACCCTACCGCCTATGCCCATGGCCTCCATGTCTCTAGCCTCGGTGTGGATAAAGTGTGTGGACAGTCTATAGCCACCGTGATGGGCGACAGTGGTGGGCGGCGGTATAACGTGTGCATGAACTAAGAGAAGCCAGCACACGGCGGCTGCGTGCACACCAGGCGCTGTGCCTGGGGCCCCCCACGCAGGCAGGGCTAGCCAGCCGCTGGGTACCTTGCGGTAGTGTGGCGCCTCTGTGGCATGCTGGGAGCTCTCCAACTCCTGGATCAATGAGGGACAGGAGCTGTGAGCCGGGGCCCTGACTGGCCAGCGACCCCTGCTCTCAGACGTCTTCCTCTCCCAGCCTGCCTCTCCAGGACAGTGTGGCTCTCCCTGGCCAGGAATGCTGCTCCTTTCTCCAGGGGTGGCCGTGGTGGCCTTTACTGCTGTGCCTTTATATGCCCCCACACCCCCCCCGACACACACACTTAACCGGTCACATTCCCATCCCACGCCTCTAGTCAACCGGGCTCCACCTTGACTCAGCCCCTTCAGGCAGCCGCGGCCCCATGCTCAGCCTGCCCACACAGCCTGCCCAAGCCCCCTCACCTTCTCCTCCAGGGCGGCCATCCGTTCCTTGAGGTGGAGCTGCAGACGCTCGTTAGACTCGCTGAGCAGACGGTCCACGGTGTCTGACAGCCGCTTGTTGTGGTCTTCGTTCATCTTCTCCCGCTGACGCACCTGCACCGCCCAGGCATCTTAGCCACCGCAGTCACCGTCCTCCTCCAGAATCGTCTGTTCCCGCCTGGGTTCTGTGCCTCTCACCTGTCCCCTGATCGGCCCCCTGGGGCTCTTCTCCCCAGCTCCTCCCTAACTGCGAGCCACCTCCTGGCCCTTCGCAAGCTCTTTCCCTGGCCTGGCCCCTCTTCCGGGCCCCTCCACAGACCACCCCGTGAGCCTGCCCTGGAGATGGAGAGGAGGCCAAGATGCCTGGCTGGTCCCCTCACCCTTGCCAGCTCCTGGTTCTTCTCCTCCAGCTGCCCTTCCAGCTGCCGCAGGTGTTCCTCGATGTTGCCATGGCGTTCCTCAGCCTAGGTGCAGGGACAGTCAGCCACCTTTGTTCCTTCTGCCCGGGCCCCATATGCCACGCACCCTGGTGTCAAGGGGGTCTTGGGGGTCAGGGTCTCGGCTGCCACGGAAACCGAGCTCTGTCGCTCCATCTTGGAGCAGAACTGTTGTTACTTTTTCCCATCTCCTGACTCTGACATGTTCAGAGCTAACCTTAAAACGTATGCCCACTGGACCCTCACAAGGACTAAAGGAATAATCCACGGTAAACATGGAAGTACAGTAAGCATGCCATAATGCTAGCCTCACTATGGCCATTACCTCTACTACTAAACAATCCTAAGTGGGGAGTTCTCCCTTCCTGGCCCTTATCTCCAGAGATGGAGACACCGCCGTGTCTGTTGACAAGGCACCCAGAATCCTGCATCCCTTACAGTCAGGAAGCCCTTCCTTAAAATCCTCCTGCTCTGACGCCCTTGAACACATTAATCACTTCAGCCCAGCCCTTCTTGTCAGTTTCCGCTCAGCATCCCACACGCAGCATCCTCTGCTGTAACTTAAATCTAGTGCCCCATTCTAGGTCTGGAAAGACCACAGTGACCACCTTAGCCAATGCTACCATCATAGAGGTCAGGAAACTGAGGCCCAGTTAGGGAGAGGTTAACTTTTCTTAGCTCACAGAGCTAATCAGCAACAGGAGCAGACGTGGCCCTGGGTCTTCAGAGCTGTGAGTCTGATCCCTGGAGCAACCATCTGCCATAATGGCAGTCTCTAAACTTCAGGCTCTGGGTCAAGTGCTCATGCTCAAGGTTCTTTCTACCCCAGGATTTGGAGGTAGCTATGGTTTGCACACATTAGCACCACCTCCCAAAGCTTCCCACCTGTTAGGACTCCGAAATTCTTTGATTATGGTACCACATGTCTAGATCCAAGCATGTCCTCCTCTCTTCCAGAGTCCACTGGTTTCTAGCCTGCATACCTCTCAGGGACTATTGCCCCAGAAAGCGACCTCTCCATTAGGTAAAATTATATCCACCTTTAATCCATTCTAAAGCTGAAGCCTTTCAAGCAACCCGAGATGGTCTCTATGTCTAGAATGCTTCAATTTGGTATAGAAAGATGCTTTTAGTCTAAAATTCTACCTGCTTCCCCTTCAGGGATACACAGATTTTGACGGTATCTCCCCTGGGATCTCATCTTTCCAGAGATGAAACTCCTACAGCTTCAAACAAAAAGATGTATCAGCTGGAATGGTACAGATGATGATAAAAGTACTCTGCATCTGTGGAGTGGTTTCTTCTTAAAGGACTCGCCCTAAGCCAGGTGGTGGTGGTACTCAATTTTAATCCCAGTACTCAGGAGGCAGAGGAGGGTGGATCTCTGAGTTCAAGGCCAACCTGGTCTACAGAGTGAGTTCTAGGCTACAGAGAGAAACCCTGTCTAAAAAAAAAAAAAAAAAAAAAAAAGTGGGGGGGGGCTGCCTTAAGAGGTAATTAGGGCGAGGATGACTCTTCCAACTGAGAGACACAAGGTAGTATGCTTGATGATGTCTCACACTGGGGAGCAACTCCCTGGCCCCCAGCCCGATGTGGCCCCCCACTCTCCTCATACCCTGCCTGGCTCCATGAGAGCCTGGGACACAGGAGATGGTAGATCTCGGGCCCCTGGCCCACTTGCCTTGGTGAGGGCCGCAATTCTCTGAGCCAGCTCAGCCTCCACCTCTGGCAGGGTCTCTGCCTTGCGCATCGTCTGCTGCAGCTTCTGCTCCGCCACTTCCAGCAGCTCCTGCAGGTGCCGGGCCTTCTCCTCACACTGGCGGCGCAGAGAGGAAAGCAAGTCAAGAGGAAGTCCCCTCCGCCACCCCAGCCTCGGCGGGGAGCAGGTGGCCGACCAGAAGCATCTCTGTTCTTCCTGTCCAAGGCGCCTGACTTCCTCTTTCCCAAGTGAACCTGTAAGGCCCCAGGGGCTCCTAGACCACCAAGGAGTGGTTTCCACATGACCACCAGGACCCCTAGGGTCAGGCACAACGTCTCCCCTCTCCATCTAACAGAGTTACCTGGCGGTGCAGGGACTCCTTGTTGGCCAGCTCATTCTCTAGTTTGTCATTGAGGTCATGGATGGATGTGGCTTCTCGCTGAGCAGCCAAGTAGCGCTTCTCGAGGGTGGTGATTCGCTCTTCCATGTCCTCCTTCTGAGCGAGAGCCTGGGTGGAGCAGAGGGTCCGGGAAGGAAGGTCACCAGCCTTTCCCTGCGCGCCTCCTATCTGCACCTTCCCAACTAGCACCTGGCTGCAAAAGCCCAGAAAGGTCTGTGATCTGGACTTGACCTGGCAGTTTCTGGCCTTGACTCGGCCCTGTCCATCTTCGTCCTCACACCAGGACCGTGCCGAGTGTTCAGTCTAACCCTCCCCCACTACCTACCGCCTGGACCTCTGGTCACACCCTCCTGAGTGCCAACACCTGTACCAGCAGGATGCAGTTTCTGAGAGCAGGCCTGGGCCTCCTCACCCACCTCTCGGAGGTCCCGCTGATGCTTGCTGCTCAGCTCCTCAGACTTGATGAGGTCTCGGCGGGCTGTGCCCAGGTCCTCCTCAAGTTCGGTTACGGTCGGCGCTCAGGGTGACGAGCCGCTCACGGGCCTGGCTCAGCTCATAGTTTTGCTTCTCCAAGAGTCCCTGTAGCTCTTCCACCCGGCCAGTGTCGTCCTCCGGGGACAGTGAACCATCAGCCACGGAGCCAGAGACTCCCACACCCCGCCCTGCTCCATCCCAGGGAGCCGAGGAGGGAGGGACGCGTGCCCACAGGCCATAGCTCTGCCCCCACAGTAGAGCTCAGGTCCAGGGACACTCTCTTCCCACTGAGCCTCGTGGCTCACCCCTGACAGTGGACAAATGCCCTTGCTCTTCCAGTGTCAGCTCTTGTTTCTAGTCTTTTCCTTTTGGCTCCGCCTCGTGTAACCCAGAAAGGGACAGATTGGGGAAGAAAGGCTCAGAGACAGAAGGAACACCCTGCCTGATGCTGATGCACAAGGAAGATGTGTGGGCATGCGCATCACGTGCGTTAGCACAAAACTGAAAATCTACACGTTACTCTGCAAAGGAGTGAGGAGGGAAAGAGAAGTGGGGATATCACAGAGAGCCCCAAATCGAATGCAGGCAATATCCTACTGAACCTAGGCAGGCAGAGCCTCCCACTCCTGTCTTGGGGAATACAGGCCTCGGCTAAACAATTCCCCATTACCCACTTTCCACATGCGCTTTGGTCCCAGCTCCATGGTCCCCTCCTCTTCCGCCGCCACTCCATCGCGGACCCCCGCCCCCTGCTGCAGGGCAGACACCTGTAAGACACAGCCCCACCCCCACCCCCAAAAAAACCCAATAAGTCAAAGAGACTTCCTGCACATTCCTCACCTCCTGGAAAGACATGCCTGGCCTGGCTTCAGCTAGCAGTCCCCAGCCCGAGCAGGCAAGACACCTGATGAGCGACACCGCGCAACAAAGAGGGAGGGTAACTAGTTGGATTTCTCCCGGGGCTACGGTGCAGACCCAGCCCGGCAGCTTACCTGCTGATGAGCTCCCGCCAGCTGCTCCTCCAAGGTGGTAACACGCTCTAGCGCTGCCCGGAGCCGTTCTCGGACCTGCCCAGGGTAAGGAGAGATGGAGGAAGAAAGCTAATCCCCCACAGAGCTCCGGCTGGGGCAGCCACGGGCTTGGTCTGCCGCTGTCGGGCACAGGAAAACGCGAAGGGTCTGTGGAGAGGCAAAGGCCCCGGAGAGAACCTGTGGGGTTGGAAGCTAGGCCAGTGGTAGGAAGAGCCCTGCAGATGGAAGACCAGTTCCCTGATACCAGGGGCAGAGAGCCCGGGAAGGCACAACAGGAGAGTCAAGGAGGCCTGGATAGACTGGAAGAAGGGGGCAGCAGGAGGGTACCTTCTCATCCAGCGCCTTGTGGTGCTCAAATAGCGACTTGAGAGCCTTCAGCACCTCCACCTCGCTGGAGACACCCGAAGGTGACTGGGCCTGGCGCTTTACGACCGTCATCCGCAATGAGCGCTCGTGGCGGGACACCAGGCATTCCAGATGTTCCAGAAGCAGCTAGCAGAAAGCAGGGGAGGGCAGGAGGGAGGACCATGGGCACGTGCCCCAAGGGCTGCCTACAAAGCAGGGCCCACAGAACCACAGAGTGCAATGTCCTCAGTTAACACTGGACCCCAGTTCAGCTGCCCTGGCCTCTTCCCCAGAACCTCAACCCTGCTGTGACCCAGGAACCACCAATAAGAACCCAGTACTGAGGACTAGGTAGCCTTCCCATGACCCCAGGATGGGAGGCAGAACCCACCTAGCCAAGGTGCTGCCCGCTCACACACAAGGCCACCCCTTACTTACCCTTGTATTATTTCGCTCTGCTTTCAGCTCAGATATCTCTTCCTCCCGCTCCAGAAGCTGCTCCCGACACATGCTGAGCTCCCGAGTTAACGTGGCAAATTCCTGAAAGCCCCCCAAACCCCACAGTGCTTGGGATTCAACTCTAACCGGTGCTCCAGAACACCCAAACGTATCCCAAACGTATGGTAGGTAGGCTTTTCTCATTCGCTCCTTGCTTTCATCCGCCCACCTCCCTCAAATCCCAGCCTGTCCCCGTGGCAGGGCAGGACAGGAAGCCTGCAGCTACTGTGAGCTCCCCGCAATTAGGATTCCAAGGAAGAGAACTGCACCCAGAAATGATTAAGTCTCCAAGTCTGCCCTGCAAGGCCTGCCCCTCCAGCCATCAGTGACCAGATTACACGCTGGCTCCCTCCCTCCCTCCCAGTCTCTGCAATTCTCCAGCCACTCAGTAGCCGTCTCCTTTGGAATCGCGGAGGGCCGTGCCATTGCATGTCTGATGGAATGAGGCCCACACAGAAACAGATGGGAGTTAGGAAGAGAGAAGAAAGGTGCCATAAAGCTCACAGGAGCGTGATTCCCAGGAAGCTTTCTCCCACCCCCTCCCCAGGACTTTGCAAGCTGCAGGTGGCCAGTAAAAGAAAGGGAGCCACCTACATGAGAGCAGAAGGGTCTACAGCCCTGTGGTGTCAGCCCTGGCTTCTGGGTGCCCTGTTCAATCCAGCCAGGGTTACAGTCCAGCATCGGATGGCGTATACTAACTGTCCCTTCCTAGAGGAAACTCTCCCAACCCCCGCTCTTCTAGGAGGACAAGCAACTAGGGAAGCGTGCCTGGCCTTGGAGTTCCAGGCCCATCATATCCCACTAACTTGATGACATCATACCATCCCCCTCCAAAAAACAAAAACCTCAGATGAGCAGCTGCACCCTGTGGGGCTGTAGAGGCTGGGCCCAGCCCCTCCTCAGCAGCCCCCTTTAAACACCAAGAAACCAGAACCTCAGGAAGGATTCTCAAAGCACTATCCCCTTGTCACTGCAGCCCAGGCAAAAGGGGATGGAAGGAAGGGACAAGGGACCAGAGAGCAGGGCAGGAGAAACTGAGGGCTTCCCACCCTATTCCTTGATTACTACCTTTCTATCAAAGCCACAGCCAAAGTGAAGGAAAGTTAAAGATTTCAGTATCTGGAAGCTGAGGCCTGAGCCTGATGTTGCTTGGCCCCTCAGCTTACACACACACACACACACACACACACACACACACACACACACACACACACACCTAGAGAAAGGACTTGAAGGCATGCCCACACCTCAGGATACCATCCCATCCCTAATGGGCTATGATGCTCTCCTTTCCCCTGCCCCAAGCTGGGCAGCTACCTCGTTTCCCTACCCTAGGATGCTGTGCCCTCCCTTTCTAGCTCTAACTCATCAGATAGTCTCCCGTCAGGAGAATCCCCCAAAGGACAATGCTGTCCACAAAGTTGAGTACAAACTCCTCCTCGTTTTTCAAACTTTTCTCTCATGGCTTTTTTCTGTGTCCCCTAAGACCTAGACCACCTGCGTGACTTACTGTTTCCAAACACCAACGAAACATCTAGGAAGCACACCTTCACTGGGCAGGACTCCCTCCCCTACACAGCCCAGCCCTCTGTCACCCCCTGGTGAGGTCACACTCCACTTCCAAAGTCCATCTGAAGAGGGTTCAGCCTCCTCAGGGACTTTCCAGACTCCCCAGAGCAAGCATCCCTCCCTGAAAACCATCAGATCCTTGTCAATCACTGTGGGTGAGACATAACTCCTCCCCTTACGAAGAAGACCTAGAATCAAATTTCAGCTCTCCTCCGGTCAGCTACGTAACCTGTGTACATACATCGCCCAGGCTTGTGATGGGCAAGGTAGGAGGGGCCCACGTGCCCACCCCTCCTCTCTACCAGGGTCCATATTCTTAGACATAAACCATCACAAGACTCTGGGCTCCTAGGTTGAAATGCAGCAATCCAGGCCCAGCCCTGATTCTCCCTGAATTTGGAGAAGAGGCCTGCCAGCTGAGGCTCAGGTTCTCTGGTGTCTCAGGACTGCCTCCCCTAATCCCGGCAGCACCCCCACTGGCTCAGGGTGGCCTGTGCAATGCATCCAAACCCTTCTCTGTCCTGAGAAGAAGTGGAGAGGGCAGAGTGGCCAAGTAGACTCCATAAGTACTGTACGTACAGACAGACAAACCCCCAGCCTCCCTGGACCTAGTGACCTGGCAGACCACACCTTCTCTCACAAGCTATAAGAGAACTCATGCTCCTGTTCCTGTCTCCAGCCTCTATGCATCCTCACCCCATCCCACCCCACCCCCAGAATATCCACCCAAAGGGTACTAGGCAGGAGGCAACTCAGATTTCCAGAGCCCATGTGGTAAAGTGGAAATAAAACAGAGAACAAGACAACGTCTTGGGGGCTCGGGGTACACAACCCTCCCACTGTTACTTACTACCTGCATAGCAATATGCAACTGACTGACCCCCCCCCCAGGCTTTCGGCTTCATCTTTGGTAGAACACGGCGACAGTGCTAACAGCACCCGCTTCGTTGTGAGACTCGGCTGAGATAATCTCTGCAGAATGCCTAGCCCACAGAAGGTGCGCAATAAATGGTGACTAAGTTTTAGCTACTGGAGGTGTTGCTGAGGACCAGGAAATGGGATGCAAGACACCTGGCTTCGAGGTTCAGCTCGACCTATAATTATCCGTGTGATGATAAGATGTCTTGTTTGCATCTGCGCAGGAGGGAGAGTGGAAAAGACAGTCTCTAAGGCTTCTCCCCTCTCTACTTTCCTTGATTCCCTCCAGCTCCTGAAAACTCCCGGTCTCTGCTTAGAAATGAGGGTTCTTTCCAGTCTAGGGTGCCACCTACTGGTAGTCTGGGCCCCCTACTATTGGCAGTCGTGGCAGGATTTTCTTTCTGCATTCATTTCTCCGGGTAAAGCCAATCTAGACAGTGGCACTTGGAAGGAAAGGGTTTATGTAGGAACATGGAGATGAAAACACTCTGTGGACTCTACTATCTGATATGCAAATTGATGAGGGGTTGAAGGCCCAAAGGTGTTGAATTCAAAGGAGCTGGGGAAGGAGAGTCTGTATCCTTACCTGGGGGAGGGCAGAGTTCAGGTGTCGCTGGAGCTGGTCTCGCTCGTGAAGGGCATCCTGGAGCCGGCTCTGTGTGGCTACCAAAGTTTCCTGACTCTCTCGAAGGGACTCCAGCAACTTCTCTCTCTCATCCAGCATGTTCACCATCAGCTGCTCAAAGTTGGCGTCAGCATCGGCACCGTGGGGGGGCCCCAGGGGGTCCCCCTCATTGATTGTGGGCATCACCTCACACATGATGGGGATGGACAGAGCCTTCTCAGCGTCAGGTCAGGGGGATGGGGAGAACTCACAGGGTTGGCACCTGCAGAAGGACCCAGGGCATGGGTCTCAGAACAGGCAGTGCCAGGCAAGTAGACAGGTGGGTAGGGGCTTCTCCCATGGCATCAGTTGCTCTTGCTCTGAAAGAAGCCTGGGGCCTGCAGTGTCCCTGTGGAATGGAGCCAGAAGGCCTGGCTTAACCTTTCAGGGCTGGGGCTGGGTGCCCTGTGTCCCCACACGAGCGGGAGGCATCGGCGTGTGGCCATGACAGGCTGGGCGAGCCGGGCTGGGAGGCAGCCCTTGTCTTAGACTGAGCATCAGAGCTTGGCAGAATCCCAGCTGGGTCTAGCAACACCCATGGTTTCTGGAGGGCGGTGTGGTCTGTGGGAGAAGAGAGAGCCGTGAGGACCAGCTAGAGAGAGAAGGGCGTCGGGGGAGGGGCAGAGGAGGCGGGCCCCGGACCAGAGTGGGAGAGAGTCGGAGTGTCAGCACATACCCCCTCTCGGGGCTGGCTCACCTTGGTGGCACCTCATTAGTTTTCCCAA
Organism: Peromyscus leucopus; assembly: GCF_004664715.2. Lineage (NCBI taxonomy): Eukaryota > Metazoa > Chordata > Mammalia > Rodentia > Cricetidae > Peromyscus > Peromyscus leucopus. Next base: position 54,649,659 of record NC_051076.1, on the reverse strand, counting down.
AGAATGCACATGCCTCCTGCCTGGCCTCTGCGCCTGCAGCCCCTGCAGCCCCTGCCCCCCACCCCTGCAGCTGTCAGAAGTGCAGCCGCAGTGGTTCCCCACCCACGTGGCTTGCTGGCCAAATATAGAAATGATTCAGTCAGCGGTAGGGGAGCAGCCGGCAGGCTGCCCAGAGTCCTCCTGAGACCTGAAGGTGGGAGGAGAGGAAATGGGGTCTCTGCACGCCCTCGCCCCCCTCCCCCCGTACGTAGCCTTCTCTCTCACATTCCAGCCAAGGCAGGTTCCAGAAAGGGTTAAAAAGACTTAGAGGATGGGAGTCCCACAGAGGCTGGACTCCCACAGTATGGCTGAAGTCTTGGAGAGGCCCAGCCTGGGCACTGGGGCAGGCAGAGAGCCCTGACCTCCTAGGATGATGCCCCTAATTCAGGGATGAGGCTGGCTTGTCATTGCCCGCTTCTGAAGTCTGCCAAGGAGAATGGGTGCAAACCCTAGTAGACTCACACCCTCCACCTCTTTGCTGGAGACCGAATGACAGAGAAGCCCAGGTCTATATGGGCGTGGGGACAAAAGTGGTGCTTCCAGAGGGAGACCTGTGTGAGGCGGCCTACTCATAGGAATCGACTCCCTTGGTACAGGTAACTTCCCACGGCTGGAGCTACCAGTCAGCCCATGAGCATGGATGGGCACAGCCCAGGGCCCCAGTAGTCACAGCAAAGGACGGCCGGATATGGAAGTCGGGATACACCTGGGAATTTCTCTGCCTACCATCATTTTTCAACCTCCCTGGCCAGGAGGTTAGGCCACCGGCTTCATCAGTTCTCAGAGGGAGTGTCTTCAGGTGGCCCACTGGAGGAGAACTCCAAAGCCACATAAAGGTCCCGACACAACGATGGGTACCCTGGAGACCTACACAAGTGGTCCTGTCCTTCCTGCCTCACACACCCCCTTCTAGAGACACAGGGGCAGCCTATGCACGTTTTAACAGGAAAGACAGGCAGCTTGGAGGGAGGGTCAAGATCCAGGATGAGAGAGAGATGAGATACGGGCTTCTGGCAGAGCTGAGTCCAACGGGAAAATAGAGTCCTGATAAAATAGGCAAAAATGGGGGACTAGTGAGGAGGAGACAGAGAAGCAGCTAGAAAACCCCAGAGCTCACAGCTATTTCCAGAGGAGCCACAGCTCAAGCCGGCACCACACACACACACACACACACACACACACACACACACACACACACACACACACGAAGGCGGGGGTGAGGAGCAGACAAGGGAACAAGGAGAGACCTAGGACACACACACATCCTCCCAAACGGAGAAACAGACATGAACTCTTCTCATGGGGATCCTTTCCTACCGGCTGAACCAAGGTGGAAAGTTGTAGTCAGGCAGGCCAGGCTCGCTCCCCACCCCAGAGCCGCTGGGAACACAGGAGATGGACTGTGGCTCCCCTCTCATAGGCTGCCCTCTGGGATGCTAACAACAGCAGATTCTCCCACCCGGTGTTTCAGAGCCCCTTCACCCTGAGTGCTCCAGGCTGTGAGACTGAAATCCCAGGGCCCCAGCTTCCCCCTCCAAACACACCAGCAGCAGATGCACATTCTCTCTGCAGCACCACACCACCTCTTAGTTTTATTTTTTCCCAAGATTTTTTCAGAAAGCTTGAAAGAGGAGAGAAGGCTAGACCAAGGCCCCTCGTGTAGACATAGTCCTGGGGACAAGAGGACAATATGGAGCTTGGGGTGTGGCTCAGTGATGCAGGGTTTACCTACTACACACAAGGTCCTGGCCTTGGTCACTAGAGGGGGATAGAGGGGAAAGAACGGGAAAGAAATGTGGGGAGAAGGAGAATAGTCTCAGAAATGCTCGGCACCCCGCAGATGGCTTCAGGGCCAGGTTCCCAGGGATCCTCCACTATAGCACAAACAAGTCTAGAGCTTAGGAAACCAGGATGAGTCCAGCTGCATGAACTTGGCCATGGTACCACTCCTGAGGCCTGGGCTGTAAGAAGGAGCCTGCAGCCCTGGCTTTGCCTGGCTTTGGGGAGAAAGCACCCTACCATGTCAGAGAAGGAACTGCCTTCATATTGGGCAGGAAAGCCTGGGGATTTGCGAAGCTCCTTCTGTTCACGGCCATGTCACATGATGGCACCCCATTTCATCTGGAAAGTTTCTTCTAAGAATGATGCTCCTCCGGGCAGTGGTGGTGCAGCACTTGGGAGGCAGAGGCAGGCAGATCTTTGTGAGTTCGAGGCCAGTCTGGTCTACAGAGCGAGATCCAGGAAAGGCACCAAAACTACACAGAGAAACCCTGTCGCGAAAAACCAAAAAAAAAAAAAAAAAAAAAAAGCTCGAGTTCCCAGGTGAGACCAGGGTGAACAGTGTAAGGTGCTGGCTATTGGGTGCAACCCAGCCTCCCCAAATCCTCTTGGCCACTCTGACAACTGACAAGCCGACTTGGGAACCAAGAGCCTTTTCCCAGCCTCCCTGCACACCAGGCGCCAGGTGGTATCTCCACTTCCTCTGGTGAAATGGCACCTAGAGCTGGCTGGAGATGAGCCCAGAGACAGGTGCCAGGCAGGAAGCCCTGGAGGACCACGAAGGACCTCCTGCCCACCCCAATCGTTCCGCCGTGGGTAGGCAGAAGAAACTTTAGACTAGCCACATGGGGGACCCCTGGCTTCTCCCGCTCCGCAGCCAGCTTTAAATAGTGCAATTATCATCTCAGCCTAGCAGAAGCTGCAACTCCCAAACTCACAGGTCTTGATTCAGAAGAGAAAGTGCCAGTCCCCAAAGCCAGCATTTGCAAGGGGCTTTGCCAGGAAGGGTGTGGGGCAGGCTGTGAACAGCAGAAGAAGGCTCAAGAGTGAGTGGGTGTGAATGTGGGCTGGGGGGGGGGGGGGCTGGAAAGTAGGCCTCTGGCTTGGGAAACATAAAAGGCGATCTCTGAGGCATCTTTGGCTTCCCCAAAGTCACCCCCCACACACACACTTTCCCCTAACAAACAGGAAGGACGGACACTCCAGTCGGATGCTCTGGCTGGCTCTGGATTCACACAGGCCTGGCTCCCTACTGCCCTACCAGATGGCGGGCCCCACCACTCGCCTAGCTTAGCAAAGACGACAGAAAAGCTGATCGGAACTATGCTCATGCCTGAGTAGACCATGAGCTGGCGGAAGAACGAGCATCAGGGCAGGAGCTTCTTCAAAGCCAGCAGGACAAGAGGAGGGTCTTACACACCCTAGATGAAGGGGGAGGGGGGGCGCGAGTCTGAGGACATGGAAGTGGTGACCCAGAAAAATGACGACGATGGCTGCCACGATGATGTGTAGGCATTTATCACATGCTAGAATGGTGTTACTTTCATCCTCACAGTTCCTTACGAGGAAGACACAATCCCTCTACCCATGTCTCAGATATGATAACTAGGACTGGGGTCACACAAGTAAGCCCCCACAGACAAAAGGGAAAATCAGGATTAGAGGTGTAGCTAACCCCAAAGCGGGGCAGGTCTTTCAGGCATCTTGTCATCCCTGAGAATGCCCTGTCTCACACCCCTCAGGGTGACGGGTGGCCTTGGGGAACTAGCTCAGGCCCTTCCTCTGGCATTGTCCTCAAGCCTGGGGAGGGTCTGTGCCATCATGCTCACCAAGGTGGCCATTTCCCTACTAGTGTGACCTGTCTCCAGAGCGCCACTCACACCCTCAAATCACTTCCTCCTGCCTCAGCTGACTCCACACAGAATTACAAGTCTTTCCTTGTGTCACCCACCACCAACTCACTTGCACGCTCTAATCACACACACACACACACACACACACACACACACACACACACCCCCCCGAGTCCTGGAATCCCTTAACCCCAGTGGCACCAACAACCATCTGCTCATGCCCTCAGACTGCTCACCTGTCCTTCTTTCTCAGCCAGAGCTTCTCCTCCTCCTCTCTTCATCACCCCCAAGACATTAATTACCTGGCCTGCCTCTTCTAATGAACTTGGATTGTCCAAGCTCATCCCACACTTCATCCATGGAGCCTTGCCTGATCCACACCCAAAGGGGAGGGCTGCCCCTTAGAGACCTATACTTTTGGGTGTTTGTTTGTTTGCTTGTTTTTCGGGACAGGGTTTCTCTGTGTAGCTTTGGAGCCTGTCCTGGAACTCACTCTGTAGACCAGGCTAACCTCGAATTTACAGAGATCCGCCTGCCTCTGCCTCCTGAGTGCTAGGATTAAAGGCGTGTGCCACCACCGCCCGGCTGAAGGCCTATTCTTATACCTCCTTCTGGCACTGGCCTTCCTTTACATCATCTAGCTCTGTAGACCCTACATAAGAACCCTAGGCAGTTTTGGAAGCTCTAACAGCAAGTCTTCATGGGAAAGAAACTGAGCACACATGTGGGATAACTGGAGGGACTTCTAGAAGTTCATTCCTGATAGACTTCAAGGAACTCCAAGGAGGAAATCCTGGCCCAGAATTATGGTCATTTACCTGGCCCTCTGGAAGTTACAGTCTTCCACCAGCACCCTGGGGCAGACTCTGGAGCAGGCTGTTCATGTGGCCCTGGGAAGATACTTACTCTCTCCAAGCTTCAGTCTCCCTCTCTGAGATGGAAGTGATAGCTAGCAGCCCCCACTTCAGACAGCTGTCAGAGAATTACAGGTCACCATCCTAGAAGTGTGGACACCATTTCCTAGTTAACACACAAACTCTGTGTTAACTCTCAACACCAAAGGCTCCGGAGCCCTCAAGGATGAGCCCACCTGAAAATCAATCTGATTTCAGGAAGCCATTCCCAGAGAATTAAAGTCTCGGACAAGATTTACTTGGGAGTTGCTGGTAGCCTGACACAAAGTCTTCGGACGTGTCCAGTCCTCCGCACCTCCTACAAGAGTAGCAGGGAATTCTGGCCTCTGCCTTTCTGGTTTCTAAGTCTGACAAAGAAAGGACATGATGATACACAACACTTCAGGGATCCCACAGGTTGTCAAGAGGCTCATGGGAGACAATGGCCAAGAAGGGGTTCTGAAGGGGTATCAAACATGATCAAAGTACAAGTTGGCACCAGCTGCCAGCCTCAGCACTCAGCCCTCCCTAACACCTGGCATTCCAGGTGGGCACAGGGGGAGGCACTGGCTTACCCAACAGGTTCCCCTGGGCCAGAATCTCTGAAGTCCGACTTCCTAGTTACTCCCTAAGAAGACGGCTAAGGACCACTTCTTCCCAAGGGAGTTCAATTCACCTGCGAGCACACACTGTGCTGTCCGGTCTACGCCCTCCTTGACAGTGAGGGGAGGTACTGCCAACAACCACACCGGGGCACTGGTAGAAACCAGTTCTGCCCCGGGCACACCTGTCAGCTTAGTTCCTCCTCTGGGACACTGACTTCCAGGGATCTCGACTCTCTCTCTAACTGCAAAGGTTGTAAACTGGACACTCTGACAGCGCTTCCGAGGGCGGGCATGGTGGACGCGGTGTGACCAACTCAGAGGGCTCTAAACTCTCTTCTATTTCTCTGTTTACATTCTATTGGTTGTATGTCCGCATCTGTGTATGCCATAGCGTGCATGTGGAGGTCAAGGGAAACTCTCAGGAGTCAGGTCTCTCCTCCCACTGTGGGGCCCGGGGCTCAATCTCGGACTGACAGATCTTCACAGAAGGCACCTTTAACCACTGTGTCATCTCACCAGCCCACGAGCCCCCTTTTCTTACTTCAATCTCATTGATTACAAACCTGTCCCTTTACAGGACACTTGATCAAGGTTCCATTTGTATCAAAGGGATGTTAGTCTAAAACCTGATTTGACCATTCCTGGTTTAAGGACTGTCTATTAAGATACAAAACACAATCCTCCTGTTTTGCTAAAAATCTTCAACCAGAGATCTGGAACATCAGTGCAACAGAACAGACCTGGGACAGCCACAAAGCTAACGCTGGGGTCTGTCAACCACTTTCCACATCCCAGATATCTCACAGAGATGGTGTATCACCCAAGCCAAGACTTAAGGCAGCAGCCCTGAACACAGCCCTCCGCTTCTCCGTCTCATCACGAGGACAATCATCCTAGGCATCTCCTACTAATCAGCGTCATCCGTTGAAACAAGTGTTCTCAAATAGTTTTCCAAAGAAGAAACAAAGCAATGGGTGTGGTATATTTGGAAAATAAAAATCTCTCAAAGCCAGGGATCTGTGTGAGACAAATGTTCAACAGGGTTCTCTGGCATGGGAAAAAAATAAAATGCTCAGAAGTTGCTGCATTAGTGAGTCAGTCTTAAGATTAAGGGGCTATCACATTGCAGCAAGCAGTCCTGGCCAGAGTGCTGACAGGTGTCAGGGGGAGCATCAGGATATAGAACCACTGAGAAATGCAAGCACTGTAAAAGGGGCGCGCGCGCGTGCGTGCGTGTGCGATGTGTACAAGTGTTTATGAAACAGAGAATGAGGGGGTCATGTGTCTTTATGAAGTCAAATATGTGAGCGTGTACTCCTGAGAATGCTTGGTATGTGTGTGTAGCCATGGAAGAAATAGGAAGAGGAGGAGAATGGGGTAAGAGTATGGTCATGAAGCTAGGCATGGTAACGCACACCTTTAATCCCAGCACCCAGGAGGCAGAGGCAGGCAGATCTCTGTGAGTTCGAGGCCAACCTGTTCTACAGAGCGAGTTCCAGGACAGCCAGGGCTGTTCCACAAAGAAATGCTGTCTCAAGCAGGGCCTGAGTGTGTGCATGAAAGGCAGTGAGTGTATAAACATTTCATAAACATAAACAGTGAGTCATAGACATGTGTGGTTATAATTCCGTGTCAAGCTCATGTCTATACGTGATGGTGTGTGAGCATGTGCACAGTCATGAGACTGAGTGTGTGTGGTAAAGACAGGCATATGCATCTAGGAGGCAAGAAATCTCGTATACTCCTAAAAGCACAGTGGGACCATGAAAGCTCGTGCGTATGTGTGTGATCATGAAAGTGCTCTGTTGGTCATGAAAGAGTCGAAGTGAACCTATGTGAGAATATCTGAGAGAGAAAGGAGAGGGGGATGGGGATGAAAAAATAAACAACTCTCTTTGTTCCCAGTATTCTGCCCCTCGTAAGGCCAAAAGATTTAGCCATACTACCGTGGTCTTGTGTGAGCTGAGGTCACAGGAATGGGCCCAACCCTCCCTTAGATTACCTCACTCTATTAAGGATGCGCTGCAGGGTCTCCCAGCACAGGTCTCTATGTCCATGAGAGAAGGCTGTGTTCACCCCAGGTCACCTCTCAGAACGTCAATTAGCACGGAGCAGCCCTCCCCAATCTCAGACAGCCAGGCTTCCCAACTGTCCGCTCTCCGCCTACTCCTCTTAGCCAAACATGGGAAAGCGCTCTTCCAAAGCAACCACCCTGGCCCATTGTACCTATCACCTTCGGCCCAACCACCACCCCCCACCTACCTGTAGCTGCACATCCCCCATCCTGTGTGCCCTTCACATCTTAGGAATAAGGAGCTCGGTATCACATGAGGGGACTTTCATTATTCTGTGGAAGTCTTTCTAAAAGTGAATGGAAACCTCTTTCCCCTCTGAAAAGACAACCGTCTTTTCATGGCCATGGAGGCACATCAGATATGCACAGAACTGTACATCTGCAACTCTGGCACTTGAGTATGGGGGCAGAAATAAATTCAAGGTCATCCTCAACTATACAGCAAGTTTGAGGCCAGCCTGTGCTACATGAAGCGCTATTGAGCACACATGCACTCATAATTGATGAGACTTCAACTCACTGGCTGGGCAAGACAGCGACAAAAGCCTCTAAATACAAACTAACTACTTCATCTGACAATTAAAAAGTTATTTCAAAGCTGGGCACAGTGGCACACACCAGCACATACCAGCACTCAGGAGACAGAATCAGGTGGATGTCTGTGAGTCTGAGGCTAGCCTGGTCTAAATAGTGAGGTCCAGGACAGCCAGAGCTATGTAGAGAGGCCTTGTCATAAATACATAAACAAACAAACAAATAAATAAATAAATACGTATGTATGTATGTATGTATGCATGCATACATTTCAGGAGGATGGAGAGATGGCTCAGTGGTTAAAAACATTGGCTGCTCTTCCAGAGGACCCAGGGTTTGAGTCCCAGCATCCACTGTCTCTAACAACTGTCTCTAACTCCGGTTCTGGCGGATCCAATGCCTTCTGCTTCCACAGGCACCAGGGACACACCTGGCACAGTAATACTTAGAAGCAAAGCACCCATACACATTAAATTAAAAATTTTAAAACTTTTAAAAAGTATTTGAGTGCCATACAATAACATGTCACATAGTTCTATAATTAATAAAACATGTATATATAAGATGCACTAAATCTATACATTTGTTGTATCATTCAAGGTCATAAACCTAAATACTCTGCTTTATGACAGATGTAAGGATTTCCATGCTGTCTACTGCCAATTCACCCAATGGAATGTAACAATATGGTACTGCGTCCAGCACTTCTCTGCTGCAGGTTAAATATCTTAATTGCAAGGAGGTCCTTCTTCAAAGAACCCAGGGGACCAGAAGACCAAGGACTTCAATTCAATACTCACTCAAAGAGCACTGCTACAGATAGAGGAATCTTGTAAGATATATCTTTTGGGAAGAATATCTGTACAGAGCAGCATTTGACCAGCCTCTGGTCTAGCCTGGGGTCAGTGCTAAGCGCCACCTGGAATATGAGCAACTGAAGCTCTCGGAGGAAGTGACCCCAAGCCAAGGCCTCTCAGTCCCCAACTGAAAGACACATAGCTACCCTGTGCTAGAACTGACTTCCCCTGGGAGAGCAGAAAACTCGTGAAGGAAGCCCCCATGCTATAGGACCTCAGCCCATCTGCAATGAGAGCACTAACCCAGGCAGCAGTCCCGTTGGTGTGGTGAGGCAGCAGCCAGGGGTGGACAGAAGGAAAGTCCTTAGTGCCTGCCGGCCTCAAGCCTCACATAACCCTCCCTCAGTGCCCCTCGCCCGCCACCGCTGTCTCCTCCACCAGCTCTACCTCACTGACATTCCCAGCTCCCTAAGGCCCCTTCCCACGGGCCAGCGATACAGAGCCCGTCTCAGACTGCAGAATTCAGACGGGTCGTGGTCCTGGGTCCTCAGCGTAGGACCACAGCCCCTCGCTCAGAGTGTCCTTCTGCCTATTGGTCACCCCAAGTGCCACACTCCTGTGAGCCAGCATCGTATGCCCTCCAGAGCTAATTATAGGTCAGTGAGCTAGCAGGCCGGGGGGTGGGGGGGTGGGGGTGGGGGACAGATGGTGACTTCTGTGGTTGCCATACACACTTCTCTCTCCCTCTGACCCCACTCCCGCTCCTCCATTTCTTCCAGTTGCTTATGTAGGACCCAGACTCTGGGGCAGATTTTTCTCTCTCAGTCTTTCTTACTCCTCATTTCCAGCACACACATTTGCACAAACACACACATGCACACCATGCATGTGTACACACACACACACAACCTCTCTACACTGCTCAGTCAGCACAGCACACCTTGTTCACAGAGCCAATCCTCTGCCAACTTTGTACAATACAGCTCTTTGAGGCCCAGGGGGGAGTATTTCTGGCATAACAAGGCCCCAGCTAACTTCCCTATACTTTCAAGCCCCTTTGGCACCCAGCTCCCTGGCCCTCCTGACCCCTTCCCCCTCACCTCATCACCACCCCAGCCCAACTACCCATCTTCTCCCCCCGCTCTAGCCTTACTATCCTCAGAGGCTCAGAAAGGTCCCACAGCAAACCTCATAACTCTTTCCAAGGCTAAGATCTCAACCATCAACTCCGAGGGGACCCGGGAGCCTGCCTGTCCCGCTCTGCCCCTCCATCCCTCCTTTACTAGCTGGGGCAGAGCTCACGTACTGACACCATGACATGCTCAGCAGCACAGGCCCAAACACCTCCAGATGAGAAACTCCCCCACAGCAGCCTCCCATACCCACTCATTTTCCAGAGATGGGGGTCTCCCACTACACAGTGTCCAAGGCCGCCGCAGCCCTGACAGCCAATGTGCTATCCCTCATCTCATTACTTGGAGACATCATTCATCTTGGGATGCCTCCTCAGATCGTAGCACAAAATCTAAGAAAAGAGCCAATGAAAATCATTCAAGCTGTCATTTTTTACTAAAGACTGTATGGCCAGTTAACCGTGATGGGGATTCTGTGGGATGAAATCCGGTTGGGGTCTTTTTTTTTGCCAGTCCGCTAGCAATGTAACTAAATTGTATACAGGAGGGTGGTGCCTAATACTCGTGCCTACTTCAGGTACCGTTTATCTGCTCCATGGCCCTAAACTGCTTTTAGATGACCAAGTAGCTAGCATGGTGCCCGGCACGTAGTAGGTGCCCAATAAATGTTTGCTCAATATTGAACCAAGTACCAAATGTCAATCCCAACAACTCTGGAAAGGACTGCAGGGAGTCCCTGAAACCTGGCTCCTGGAGGAGCCTCCTCAGGCTCACACCAGGAGGGAATCGTCAGGCTAAGCACGGCCCCTTTAACCACTTGCTGTCCACGAACAAGTACTCAAGAGCTGCCTCAACTCTCCCCCTCTCCAACACATCTCTCTTCAAAGGTGACATCAGCACCTAGTGGCACTTAGTCCTAGATCGCTCCTCCTTCTCAGAGAAACCACCTACAACACATTTCCAAGTCCTCCAGCCCGACCTCCCTTCTATACCCACCAGAAAACCCTCAACATCCGTGCCGGGAAATACCCCTACTGTGTTCACGAACCGGCCCCGCACCCCCACCCCACCCCAGGTTCAGGAATCTCTATGACGAACGTCTTTTCCTGTTGCGCCCACCCTCATCCCCACCCCCACCCAGGCCTCCTCGGGCTGGCCATTCCTTCCACCCCACCGCCCCAGCACTGCGGAGATGGGGGGCATCTCTGGTATGGCCTGACACCCTGACAGTTCCAGGAATGCAGAGCTGAAGATAGTACCCAAGGGCGTAAAGAGGCACGCGGGAAGGATGAAGACCCCCGGGAAGAACCAAGACCTCAGCCTCTCACAAGCGCTCGCCCAAAGGAGCAGAGTTGGCCCCCAAGCCCAGAGGCGCTTTTGCTCTGACTCCTGGAGAGGATGTGGGGGCGCAGTCCACACGGCTGCCCCCTCCCAGGAAGCCGATGGAGCGGAGGGCGAACTCTACACCCTCCCTGCAAAACGGGCATCGTCCCCCATCCTCATTCCCAAGGGCACAGGGCACAGCAAAGGCGAGGGGCGACGAAACCCGCGCCCCGCAGAGACACATCCAGACCAGAAGAGGCTGTTTCCCAAGGCGCACTAACAGAGACTCCTCCTCAAACTGTGCAGGGGAGCTGGAGCTGGGGAGAGGGGAATCCTTTCCCGCGGAGTGGGCTGTGGGCGCTCACCTGCGTGGAATCGCCGAAGGCCCAGCGGCAGCAGGGCGCCGCCCCCGACCTCGGCAGCGCGAGGCGTCCTAGAGGCAAGCGCGCAAAGGTAGCTGCAGCCTCCGCCGCCCAGGACCCGGCCTCTAGGACCCGCCCCCTTCCTCCGCGGATACCCCGGCCCCACCCCCCAAGGGCGGGGCCTGGCCGCCTCTCCCGAGGCCACGCCCCCCACACCCGGGCGCTCCCTAGACCCGGTTCACACGTGACAAGGGCGCTGCTTTGATGCTGTGCGCCATCTTGGTTGGGTCTGAGAGGGCAGGGCCAGCATTGAATCTGGTAGGTGTTTAGGCCTTAGGACTGGGAAGGCAGAGTGCATCCTACCCGCTTCGAGTCTAACCTGCCCCCTAAGTGGCCAGTCGTCTGTCATCTTTCACACCTGTTCTCTCCCACACACTTTTAAAAGGAGAAACTGGAAACCCTCATACTCTTCATATAGCATGTGCTTCAGTAAAGTGTGACTTGCTTTTAGGCATGTGACTGTCCTAACACTGTTACTATAAAATGAAGTGTTTGTCTATGATACATACATCCTATGAAAACATGCTCATATGCCAAAATTCTGACAAATTTGAGCTAAACCTATTTTTCTGAATTGCTCCCTTTCCCTGCCCCCGTGGCTATTACTGTATCTTTCCCATCTGGCCTGTTAAGTTTCATTACAGTGCCTACACAAATCCTTTACAAATACCCCATAAACACTGCTGTAAGTGTGAAAAACTGGTGAGGTTTTTGGGTTTTTCTTTTTTGGTTTTTCGAGACAGGGTTTCTGTGTAGCCCCGGCTGTCCTGGAACTCGTTCCGTACACCAGGCTGGCCCGAACTGAGATCCACCTGTCTGTGTCTCTGCCTCCCGAGTGCTGGGATTAAAGGTGTGAGCCACCACCGCTCAGCCTCGAAGAACTGTTCTTTTCCTGCAATGTGCAGTTACAGTTCTATGCATATCATCCTGTAACAGCAGCATCCTGTAGAGGCCATAGCTGAGCTCAATTAACACAGCCTTTCATTCATTTTCTCCCAATATAGTCAACATATTCTTTGCATCCTTAGAGAAAGGCAAGGAAATTAATTCCGATGGGGCTTGGGAAAAGCTAAATTTGTATTATTTTTTTGACCTTCTGAACAAGAACGTATATACCATATATATGTATGTATATGTATATATGTGTGTGTATAAATATACATATACATTTTAAGAAGTGAAAAGTACTAGTTTTTAAACCTAGAGTCTACAAAGTTCCAGTTGTTCTCCAGATGGTCTAGTGCTTACCAAAAGGCAATCCTTGAGACTCTCCAGATCCCTTCATTAACAAAGCATGAATAATGCCAGAAAAAGCCAATGCTGAGGAAGACTGAAGCCATGGTAACCATGAAGAATCATTTTACCAAGTGTTGGCAATGTGTTAAGAACACAGTAGAGGCAGTAACTTCAAAGGCAGACTATAGTATCTATCATCATACCAAGGAGTTTGGCACAAAAACTCAGAAGTTGAGCCAGAAAACAATTATTAAGCCACATTTATTTCACCCCTTAAGTAATCTAAATGGGAGACACACACCCTCAAGGACAACGTCCCCCGGCTCGGGGCATCGTTGTTCAGGGAACTCCAAACTGTGCTTCTTTTCTTCCGCTTCAAAGAGACAACTTTTGATTGCAGAGATCTGTGGAGGGCTCACTGTCCTTGGGTTTCTTGCTTTTGTTAATTTAGTACCCAAATTCTGGTTGTCGGTTTTGTTGTTTTTTTTCTAACTGACCCAGTCTCACTTTCTGTTCAACGTTAGTATTCCTCTGAGTGTGGGGTAAGGCTAGCAGTCAGCAGCAGTATTAACAGACGCTTCTCAAGAATCTTCTTTAAATAGCATGGGGCAATGAGAGTGATTAAAAAACCAACATACTAACTTAGCAGTTTAGCTCACAAAAGTATCTACCTCACAATATTTTTCAGTTTAAAGAATATTGTCTTTGTCATGTCTGGTGACTCACACTTATAATCCCAACACTCCGGGTGGCTAAAGAAAGAGGATTAAGTTCAAGGCCAGCCTGGGCTAGCTACACAGCAAGACCTGTCTCAAGAAGACTCCTTTTTGTGGGGCAGGGAGGCTGGACTGTGGTGCTAGGGGCTGGACTCAAGACCTGAGTATAAGAATACTGTCTTACTGCCTACCTCTTGCCACATCCAGGGGGAGAGGAGACAACAAAGGTTGCTTCTTAGCAAAAGAATAAACAAAAAGCCCACCCATGATCCTTTTCTCAGAGCATGCCAGTGACAGTCAGAACTTTGACCAAAGGAGGGTGTCAACGTTTCTGTATGACAGAAGACAGGCTCATCAAAGTACACAGGATGATTTTAAAAAAGAAAAACAAAGGTTGCAAAGCACAGGACAGGGCAGAGAAAAGCCACTAAATTGCTTCCAGTTTAAGGCTGGTTTCAACATGCAATGCATTTTTTGAAAATGACCGTTAGCATAATAAAGGCTTTCTAACAAACATCACAATTCTTCCTACACTCTTTTGTTTTACCTTTCAGTTAATGCATATCTATCTGAAAGATTCAAACTAACTCATTCTTTTACTCCTTTTTACCACTATGTACCACAAGAGGAATGACTGCCTTTGAAGTTGTGGTACAGCAAAAAAGACACGGGTCAGAATCCTAGCTCTGCATGTACCAGCAGTTCTGGCCTTGGGTAAGTCAATGATTCAGCTTCTCAACCATAGAATGGGAAGACACAAGGATCAGAGACACAATGTATAAAGTTCTTAGAACAGTACCAGGGGCACATAATCATTACCATCACTATCAGTCTCATGCAATAAAACAAAAACCCAAAATACAAAATCAGCAAAACAATCAATATTCATGTAATAAATATCCGAAAAGCATTTTTTTTAAAAAGATGCACAAGTCAATCTCGTAAGATTCTGACAACCCTGTCACCTGCTTTATTTCTGGAGAAGGGTAAAGGGAAAAGAAAAAAATATTCACTTGAATTTGAGGAGCAGCAACAATGGAGCAACCATTTTAAACCTCTGGGTTCCTCTGATCCACAGGGAAAACTTCCTTGCTTGAATAGTCAGAGTTTAATTTCTCCCTAGCACAAGATCAACCATTTTTGTTGAGATGAAAGAATAAACCAACTCAACAGCACCAATGGGGGTTTAACACAGAAAATGAGGCCAGGTTTCTCCTTTCAAATATGCAAAGTTTACATTAAAATGTATATAAATCATAGCTGGCTTTCCTCTTGATTCAACCTTCCCACCTCCTGTAACAGGAGCCCCAGGAACCCAAACAGCATGTGCATCACTGATCAGATATACAATCCAGCTGCCCCTCCAAACAGCATCTGATTACTAACGGACTGGACTGGAAGCTGTCCCAAGGGATGGGAAGCAGCAACTATGCTCTCAGGGAGAACGGATACTGCGGATGCCACCAGTCAAAGAGCCGAACACTGTGTACTGGGTCCAGGACGACTTGCACACCCTGTTCACTGCGCAGATTCTGACCACCTCGGACAGGAGAATCTTGGAACACCAATCTCACTCGGTGATGCCGCATGTCTGTACTCACATTAATAGTAAACTACAAGAGAAAGGCACATTCAGCGTTTAAGTTAAGTTTAAATGTGTGTAGTATTTAATTTAACCTTGGTTTCTTTGTGCTCTCCTTGACTGCTCTACACATAATACACCTTAGTTCAGTCTCAAGGTTCATCTCTTAAGTTATGATACCAATACATTTGTAAAGACATAAAAGGTTCAGGGTGATTTTTATAAGGGTTTTTATGCTTTATGTATCTAACATGTTAAAGGGCCTTACAGATAAATAACTTAAGATCAGTGCACACACTCTATCACAAAAGCCATTTAATTGTGTTATACATATAGAATAAAGATAGAATTCTGATAAGATACTGATGAACAAGTCAAGTACGAAACTTAATACATGAAACCTAAGCCTGACCCCATTTTTTTGTAAAATAAACCAAAAAAACTCCAAATATTTATATGTAGGCTTATACAGAATTAGTATGACATATATGGATTATGAATAACAGCAAGATCATTAATTTGGCTTAACATGAAAGGAGGGAGAGGTGCCTATGATAAAAATAGTATTATGACACAATTTCAACTACAGAAAATTAACTACAAGAGGGTAATTACTTGAACATATAAACAGACACACTTGAGAAACCCAGATACTAAATGTAAAGCAAAGGATAATCAGACTACAACCCACAGCTCCAGAGAAGCTAGAAAACAAGGAGGACCCTAAGAGGAATGTACAGATCACCTTGGGAAGGAGAAGCAGGAGATCTCCATGAGTAAACTGGGGATGGGGGGGGAGGGGGGGAGGGGAGGGGATGGGGGATGAAACATGAGGGAACAGGATGGTCGAGTTGGGGGAGGGATGGAGTGGGAGAACAATGAAGAGATCTTGATAGAGGGAGACATCATGCGGTAAGGGAGAATAAGGGAGAAACCTGGAGCTAGGGAAATTCCCTGGAACCCTTAAGGACAACCTCAGACTAGACTACTAGCAATAGTGATGAGGGTGTCTGAACTGGCCTACCCTGGTAATCAGATTGGTGAATACCCTAACTGTCATCATAGAGCCTTCATCCAGTAACTGATGGAAACAGATGCAGAGATCCACAGCCAAGAGATGGAAGAGGGATTATATGAGCGGGGGTGGGGGTGGGGGGCGGCATGAAGATCATGATAGGGAAATCTAGAGATAACTGAACCAAGCTCAAAGGAACTCACAAACTTTAGACTGACAGCTGTGGAACCTTCCTGGGACCAGACTAGACCCTCTGCATGTGGGAGACAGTTGTACAACTGGGTCTGTTTGAGGGGCCCCGGCAATGTGTCAGAATCTATCCCTGGTGCATGAGCTGGCTTTCTGGATCCCATTACCTATGGTGGGTGGGACATCTTGCTCATCCTTGATGCAGCAGGGAGGGGCTTGGACCTGCCTCAACTGAATGTACCAGGCTTAGCTGTCCCTCCATGGGAGAATTTACCTTTTTGGAGAAGGGGATGGGGGGGAGTGGAAGAAGGCATGAGAGGGGGATCTGTGGTTGGTAAATGTAAAATGAATAAAAAAATTACAAAAAAAAAAAAAAAAAAGAAACAATCCCCAGAAGGTTAACTGTAGTTACAGGAGAGTGGCAGGCTGAGTCAACTCTACTTTCTCAATAAATTTATCCATTATTTACATTCTTCATGATACACACATTATCTATCATTAAAAAATTAAGTTTTTTCATTATAGAGAGGAACTCCACACATCTCTGAACACAAGCCTAAGGCACACAGAGGACAAATGGCAAAGAACATAAACTTTCTGGATGCCTAACCAAATAAGTATTTTTAAAACATGCAAAGTATAAGCTACAGGCACATATATTATTTACTCCTCTAACTACTGGCCACGTTCTGAAGAATCAGAGCATCACACAAGGACAGAGCTGGTTCTCCTCTAGTTTAATATTCCATTATGGCAGCACATGAATGCCCAAGGTCCTGACAGTGCTCATGTGTGTGTTTACCAGTGTTCCCTTCAGGACACCATCACTGCACATACAGGAAGATGTGAAAGCCTTCCTTTTCTTACAGGGAGACAGGCAAAACATCCTCAGATATAATTACCTTCTCCCCATATCTGTCTGTCTTTCTAATATGCAAATCTGATTTCAGACTTTGTTTTGTTTTTATCTGGGAAGTGTTTTTTTTTTTTTTTTTCTTTTGTGGGTTTTTTTTTGGCTTTGGTGTGTGTGCAGCCAGTTGATGGGGGAGAAGGGGTACGACCATGTATTATTCTGGTTTTAATTTGGGGCTTTATTATTCTTCAGAGATTTCTTCTTAATAGTTAAATCTACAAATCCTTTTTCAAACTCCAAATACAATGCGAATCTATAGAGGAGCTGAATCCCCACTTACCAAGGTAAATATCATCCCCATGACAATAGGAATAAAGATGAAATTGAGGGTGGTGACCTGCAGCAGGCAGCAGTCCTGGTCAGGGTTGGTGTGAACATCCTCATATTGAATGGGTGGTTGCAACCGTTCTGTACACTTGCTCTTTAATCTAGGGGACTAAGGAGGACTAAGTATTAATCTAGAGGGTCAGAGGAAAGATGTGTGCTCTTGAATGCTGTGGGGGAAAGTCCAATAGGTAAACTAAAGTTAGTAAGGTAAAAAGTTTCTGTCATCTCCTCTTTGTACTCATACTGGTTTCTATGCAGAGATCAAAGACAATCTACCTGTTAAGAAAGGGGAAAGAGCATGTTTACATTAGTAAATACAGTCATGGGTTTGTATTTCAGTTAGATAATATTTCCACCACCAGACAGTAAGTGGCTCTAGCAGCCATTCTCTAATATTTGAAGAACTGCAAATTCCATGGGATTTGTCAGGCTTCAAAGAGTATCTGCTGCAGAAAAGGGGCAGATGCAGAATCAACCTCCAGATTCCAGGAACCCTGGGACAGGATTCAGCAGTCTCAGGACAAAAGGAGCTCTCAGCATCCCACTCCCTGCAGTAACTCTAGTCTCCTGTCCCATTCCTCCACTGCTAGGGCTTCCCTTAGTGCAGAGGGGTCTAGTTGACATCACAGACTGCGAGTTCCTTACAAAGACATGGAGTCAGATTTCTTCACAAGAACCATGTTTTTAGAAATAAATGAAGAGGGAAGTACGATACCCGACTTGAGTAAAAACTCTGTGGGGCTAGCAAGACGGCCCAGCAGTGAAAGTGCTGCCATGCCTGTCATCAAGAGAAGGACAAGTAGTCGGGCTGCGCTGGCACACACCTTCACTCGGAGACAGAGGCAGGCAGATCTCCGAGTTCAAGACCAGCCTGGTCTACAGAGTGACTTCCAGGACAGCCAAGGCTACACAGAGAAACCTGCTGAACCATCTCACTAGCCCAACTATCTTAAATGTTTGACCAAAAGGGTATGTAAATAATTTCAGTACATAACTAAAATGTTCCCCCTTTTCCTAACTTTTAAATATTTACACACATAAAAAGCTCTTATATACACACTCAACCACTGATTATTTTGCCATGATTTATCTTCCTTCCTTCCTCTCATTTTGTTTTGTTTTTTAAATTATAATTACGCATGCCTTTAATCCCAGTACTCAGGAGGCTTGGTCATCAGGGAGTAGCACTCACTACTTGGGAGGGATTAGGAGGTGTGGCTTTATTGGCGTGGGTATGGCCTTGTTGGAGGAAGTGTGTCACTGGGTATGGTAGTTTGAATGTAACTGGCCCCGTAATCTCATAGGGAGTGGCAGTATTAGGAGGTGTGGCCTTGCTAGAGGAAGTATGTCACTGTGGGGGTGGGCTTTGAAGTTTCCTATGCTCAGAATACTGCCCAGTGTGTCAGTTGACTTCCTGTTGCCTGCAAGATGTAGCACTCTTAGCTCTAGCACTGAATCTGCCTGTATGTCACGATGCTCCCCATCAAGATGATAATGGACTGAACTTCGGAAACTGTAAGTGAGCCACCCCTATTACATATTTTCTTTATGAGTTGCCATGGTCATGGTGTCTCTTCACAGCAATAAAAACCCTAACTAAGGTACTGGGGGTGGGCTTTGAGGTTTCAAAAGCCCAAGCCAGGCTTAGTGTCTCTCTCTTCCTTCTGCCTGAGATCCAGATGTAGAACTCTCGGTACTTTTCCAGCATTATGTCTGTCTGCATGCTACCATGCTTCCCATCATGATGATAATAGATTAAACCTCTGAAGCTATAAGCAAGCCCCAATTAAATGCTTTCTTTTATAAGAATTGCCAATGTCATGGTGTCTCTTCATAGCAATAGAACACTGACTAAGATACTATGCGTATGTAATATTCCTTAGCTGCCCACAAAAAGTGGATAAAGGTAGGGGTGGGATGTGTGAGGATAGATGTGTGTGCAAGTGCACGTGGAAGCCAGTGAGCTCCAGCATTCTGCCCATTTCCACCTGCCCAGCACTGAGCTTATGGAAGCAAACCATCACATCAGTTTTTACGTGAGTTTTGGGGAGCCAAATTCAGATCCTCACGCTTGTGACAAGTGTTTTATCTACTGAGCTACATTTACACACACACACACATACACAACACACACACACACAACACACACACACACACATCTTTTATAGCTCTGTTCTCTGATCTGTGAATCTGTCAAGGTTTATCTTGGGTAACAACCCAAAGTTGTTATTCTTTTTTTTCCTCCAATATAAAATAGTTCCCACCAGGCATGGTGGCCAACACTTTAATCCCAGAACTCAAGAAGAGGCAGGTGGATCTCTGTGAGTTAGAAGCCAGCCTTGACTATAAAGAGAGTTCTAGGACAGCCAGGGTTACACAGACAAACCCTGTTTCAAGTAACTGAAAATAAGAGTTCCCTCAAATTTATTTTGAAATTTAATCTACTGTCATATAAGAAATGGAGCCTTTAGAAGGTAATGATGTCATAAGGACTCCTCATGAATGAGACAAAGGCTCTTATTAAAAATCCCAGTACTTGGGAGGCAGAGGCAGGTGGATCTCTGAGAGTTCGAGGCAGTCTGGTCTACAGAGTGAGTTCTAGGACAGCCAAGGCTACACAGAGAAATCCTGTCTCAAAAAAAAAAAAGAAAAAGAAAAAAAAAAAAAAAAAAAAAAAAAAAAAAAAAAAAAAAAAAAAAAAAAAAAAAAAAAAAAAAAAAAAGAAAGAAAGAAAAAAAAAAAAAGGTAGGAGGGCTTTCAAATGGATTCAGGCCCTTTTAGCCTTCCACCACAGCTATGTGAGAACACACAAGGTACAATGAGGCACCATCTTGAAAACAGAGGGACCAGAGCCTCATCACAGAACATGCAAGTACCCTAATCCTGGATTTCCTGGCCTCCAGAACTATGAGGAAATTAATTTCTATTCTTTATAACTAACCCAATCTCTGGTACTTTGTTATGGCAGCACAAAAGGATTAAGACATGGTGAAACTCATTAAATAAGGTATCTGAAGGGATGCAGCGATGTCTCAGCAGCTAAGAGCCCTTGCTATTCTTGAAAGGGACTCAGGTTTGGTTCCCAGTACCCACAAGGAGACTAACAACTGCCCATAACTCCAATGCCAGGGAATGTGACCCCTTCTTCTGGCCAACACAAGTACCAGAAATACACAGTGCAATGGATCCATGCAGGCAAAACACCCACAAGACAAGCCAGACATGGTGCATGCCTGTAATCTGAGCACTTGAGCAACGGAAGCAGGCAGATCCCTCTAGTCTGAGGCCAGTCTGGTCTACATGGCCAAGTGTCAAGACAGCCAGGGATATGTAGATACATAGACTGTGTCTCAAAAAAAAAAAAAAAAAAAAAAAAAAAAAAAAAAAAAAAAAAAAAAAACACCTCATAAAAATAAAAAACTCTTAATTTTAAGTGGGTGTGCATAGTGGTTTGAACATATGAATATAGTGCCCTAAAAGGCCAGAAGAGGGTATCAGATGCCCTAGAACTTAAGTCCTCTATAAATGCAAAACTCTCTTACCCTGAGCCACCCAGCCCTAATAAACAATCTTTAAAAAAATTAAATCTATAAAAATATAGAGACAAAAAGAAGAACACATGCCTGTTTTTTGAACTTGAAGTTGAACTCCCACATTGGTTCTTGTCTGTTCCCAACAATCTTTCTGCACCAGAAAAGTAAGCACTGTAAAAAAAGAAAAAATAAACTATGGGAATGACATTAAAACACATTATTAAGTAACAAAAAAAAAATTAGTAAGCAAAACTATCTCTGACAGCGCTAAAGCCAAGTACAGCTGTGATGCGGAGGACCGGCTTTGGTGCCCAGGCCGACTTGACACCAGTACACCATGAAGACGGTCACAGTGCTACCAAAGGAGGAGAGGGACCAATACAAGTCAACCTCGGAGGCTTGCTAAGATCAACCCTATATTCTCCTCTTTAAAGACAGAAGTATGTCTCGACAGTGCGGGGCATTTCTCTGATTCAACAGCCACTGCTCTTCATTAAAATATAAAGGCAGCAAGTAGCCACCAGGCAAGATGGTTAACAAGGCCACAAAGCAGGCAAGGAGGGCTAGCCCTATAACAGGAACAAGCCACTCAGGACCTTCTGGAAACAGACAGCTGTTATGGAAACCAATGAGCTAAGCTGAATTCAGTCTAAAGCAAGCCCCTCAGTGAAGGAAGTCAGGCTACAGCTAGGGTTAAGCACAAGAAGTGAAGTACCTCCCAGGGTACGGGGGTGGGTCGTCCGCCGTGCCAGCTGTCCTGCCTCCAGACATGCCCTGTACGTCCTGCTGCTCCACCAAAAATAATGGGCTTGGCTTTTAGGGGAAAACACTTCGGCTGCCATCACAACGGCTCCAGTGTCCCACACAAGCTATGCTACTGAAAAGAGAGAGAGGGGATCAAATACAAAAAGCTGGCGTCCGGGAAACGGGACAACTTCCTTTAGGCATGCTGGCAACTGAGTGCCATGCAGTTACAGGCACGTAAGTGGTGAGGCCATGCACCAGGCATCTGCCACTACAGGACCCATATCCTCTTCAGAGGATCTCTACCAAGACAAAAAGAGGCTGCCAGGTAGCCTGTGCTCACTACCTGGAGTAAGAGCTTATTTTTCAATCCACTTTGGCTTCATAATCTACTTTTTAAAAAGACACAGTAATAGGAATATAAAGATATGGGTAGTTTCGAACTTGAGCAGTAGCCCTTGCATTGGGCACTGGAGCCGCTAAGATGTGTCAAGCATGAGGAGTTTGCCCAGTCAATGCTGCCCTATTCCATACCTGGCATGGTTAACTCTGTCACGATTACCACTCTCCTGGTAGTTAATCGGATGGATAGTAGTAAATGCTCCTGGGGAGGAAGACACTGCAAACGTGAGATGGGATACTGTCCACTCACATTACAGGCAGAAGCAGCTTCAGGGTGAAAGTCTACTCATGCAGCACACTACTCCTGCCCTAAATCCATCAGCTAGCATTCTATGAAACAGACTTAGGTCCTGATGACCTCCATTGGTAAGTGTTGCAGAGGGGATCTTGGTTACCTTGAAATCAATAGTCCCTTTTACTTCCTGGAATTAATATAACCTTAGAGCTCAACTAGGAGAGAAGAATCATATAACGTCTATGAGCATAAAGTACAAGAGAACAGGAAGTGCTACAGAACGGACTGGAGTGGGTAGAGTTGTAATAATTACCTACAAATTCAAAAGATAAGCAAATTACACAGTATCAGTTGAGTAAGACAAAGGCTAAGACATCAACTTGCCTAAATAACCAAGACTACATTCATCTAGCTTGGTAAAGGTGTTCACCAGCGAGGAGAAATGGGTCAAGGACCAATAGACCTACTTATTATTCAGGATACCAGAAACATGAATACAGTGTAGGAATGTAAACTATGCAGAGAATTGTAAGATAAAAGCAGACTAAAACATAGGAAGATTTGGGAATCCTAAGATCCATGAATTGGAGTACCTTATTGTCTCTGAGACAAATCACCACAGAGCCTGGCAAGAGCCTGGCAGGGGGCTTACCAAGTAAAGACGACTATACCAGAATCCTTAAAGGAAGTCAAGAGTGAAGGGAAATCTCAGATGCCAAGGTTACTTTAGAAACAGGAAATCGGTTGAGTTGCTCATGCTCATTGAGTCATGACTAAGCACTTTTGTGAAAACTGTATATACACCCACCATTCAAATTCTACCCCTCCTAGGCCAAACTATCAAAACCATTCCATCTACACTGGTCAAAAGTACAGTGCATAAAAAGAAGTTAAAGAGACTAAGAAATACACTAAAAGCAAAAGAAAGCTTTAAAGAAAGGATAGCATAAACCAGCCCAGAACAGCAGAAATGTGTTGGGAGAAATGAAACTTCTGAATCCTGCAAGTTTATATTAGCCCCCTAATGCGTTGGGGCCAACAGCCCTCCCCATCAAGAAGCTACATACAAGCCATTGGAAGAGGCCCACCAGACAAGAGTCCATTAGCCAAACCCCAACAGCAATTTTCACTTACTTTGGAATTCTTTAGTGTGCTGGGAGTGCTTTCTGGAATGGCTGGATTCTTGGAGATTCGAGCAGCAAATGGTTCATACATATGGTACAGAGATCGGATCACACATGCCCGGAGACAGCGCAGCTTCTCCATGGACTCTGGTCGCAGCCGCAAAGGCAAAGAAGCATCCAGCGTGTAGTGCCTGAAACATGACACATGACTCCTACCAATATGTAACCTGTCTCTCCTGCTCTTACTCAGTCCCCCAGGACTCCTGGTTTCATGTGAACTTCGTTCCACTCTTCTGCTGCTGGGTACTAGCTTGCCTAGTTCTCACAAATACCATCACCATCTCCTTAAATTATAGATAGCTTTTCCTTCTTCATCTTGTAACCTTGTAGTTCTCCACCTTTTTTGGTTTAAATGTGGATTATTTCAGGGTCTACAAAATTACAAGCCTCCTAACTGATGATAGTGTAATGTACTTTAGTTGCTCAAAGAGAAGCTGTCCGGAGAAAAGCCACTGGGTTCCCTGTCAGACACCGCAGCAAATTCTCTATTCCCTGCCAACTTAGTACCCATCCTCATCACAGCTCTCCAGTATAAAGTCCACTACAGCTCTGTGCTCCACAGTAAAATCTAGCACTGCTACTGACCATGTAATAAGAGATACCTCTGAGGGGAAAATCAAAGTTCTTTCTGGGACCTGAAGCAATACTGCTTGCAAAAAAAAAAACAAAACAAAACAAAACCAGACACTAGCTGGGGTAAGGCGGCAGCCACTGGGAAGACAATCACCTTTGACAATCAGTAACGTAAGATTCAGAGAAGTATCAAGAAGTCCAAAGCTAGGGTCATGGCCAGGCATAGAGTAAAAGAAGTAAGAAGGGCCCATCGTCTTGGGCACAGCTCCAATCACAAACAGCAATGCACTCATTACAGAGAAAACACGGTGGCATCTGTGGTCGCACCTTCGGTACAACCTGGTCCAAAAGGCAGCGGTGCAAGTGACAGTCCACGCGTTCTTACAGATGAGGGAAAAGTTCACAATGTCCTCAGGACGGATATAGGAGGCCAGCAATAGCCAAACGTCCATAGGATACTCTTCTCCTCCGGCCCCGTCCAGGTCTTCTGAAACAGAAGAAGAACACTGTTCTGTGTTCTACTATTACACATACACCCAAAGATATTCACTTCAGTTCTCTCACAGCTTGTACATTTAAGAAAAGGCTTTTAAACAGGTTCAAGGAAGCCCCTCAGGCTGATGGCTTCTGATAATCCTAGCTGCTAAAATCTTCTATTAATGTTCTTAAGGCCTTTGTTGTGTGGATGTGCATGTATGTATACATTTTTGTGTGTGGACACATTTGTATATGGACACATGTGTGTGTGGAGGCCACAGCATGTCCTTCCATTACATTTCTACCTTATTTTTTGAGACAAGGTCTCTCCCTGAACCTGGAGCTCACCAACCAGGTAGAGAGGCTGGCCAGCAAGCCCCAGGAATCCTCTCTCTGCCTCAGTACTGCTGGGGCCACACTCCCACACTGCCACACTTGTCTTTTTAGATGAGTGCTGGGAATCGGGACGCATGCCCTCATGAATGGGTGCCAAGTGCTGTTTTTAAAGTTCCTCTGCGTATATTTTAACAATCAACTCCAATAATTCCTCAACAGAAATGAAGAAACTATTATTTGCTTTTTGTTTTTTGTTTTTGAGACAGGGTTTCTTTGTGTAGCCTCGACTATCCTGAAACTGGGCTGGCCTTGAACTCACAGAGATCCGCCTGCCTCTGCCTCCCGAGTGCTGGGATTGAAGGCGTGCGCCACCACGCCGGGTGAAGAAACCACTAAGCACACTGTAGATAAACAGACACTGGAGCTGAAGAGAGAGCTCAGAAATGAAGAGCACTTACTGCTCATCCTAGGGTTTCCACTGCTGTGGTAAATGAATACCATGACCAAAAGCAACATCAAGAGGAAGGGTTTATTTCCTCTTACAACTCTCAAGCCACAGTTCGACACGAAAGGGAGTCAGGGAAGAAAGTGAAAGAGAAGCCATGAAGAAGTGCTGTTCACTGATGTGCTCTTCAGGGCTCGCTCAGCCTGCCTTTTGTTTTATTACATTTGAATTATTTATGCCACAGAATGTGTGTGTGTGTGTGTGTGTGCGCGCGCGCATGTGTGTTGAGGTCAGAGACAACTTGTGGGTGTCACTTCTCTCCTTCCTGATGCGATCCCAAGGACTGAACTCAGTCAGCATGGGACAAGGACCTTTTCCAGCGGAGCCATTTCATCAGCCAGGACCATCTGACAGGGCAGCACCACTCATGATGGGTGGGCCAGGCCTTCCCAAACTGATCATCCATCAAGAAAACACACCACAGGCTTGCCCACGTGGCAATCTGGTAGGGACACTTTCTCAACAGGGCTTCTCTCTTGCCAAGTAACTCTACCTTGTGTCAAGCTGACAGAAACAAACAAACACAAAACAAAACAAAAAACCACAACCAGGACACTGCTCTTTCAGGGAACCAGTATGATTTTAGCACCACATCAAGAAACTGACAAATGCCTGAAATCCCAGCTCCAAGAACATGACACCCTTTCTGGCCTTCATGGGTTCCCATACAGACACAATTATTTAACATACATACACAGACACATAGATAGATACACACACACACACACACACACACACACACACACACACCTTTTTTTTTTTTTAATGAAGGGGCTGGAGAGAGAGCTCAGCAGTTAAAAACACTTACTACTCTTCCAGTTTGGTTCTCAGTGCCCATCAAGCCACTCATAACCACCTATAAACTCAGCTACAGGGAATCTAACTCTCTCTTCTGGTCTCTGCGAGCATGCAAACACAACAAATATTCATACACACACATAATAAAAAATAGTATTTTTTAAAGATACTACTTCATACCCATTATAATTTCATGAGTAAAATAATAATAAATGTTGGCAAGGATGTAGAGATAATACAATGTTCATATGCTATTGCTAAAAGTATCAAATGATATGGCCATTTTGATGACTCCTCAAAACTCAAACATAGAGCACCACACAATCCAAAAACTGCATGCCTACTTACTACCCATTAGTAATGAAACCATTTACCCACACAAAACTTATCCCTAAAGTTGCTTCACAATGCAAAATAGCCAAACACAAGGCAATAAAAATGAACTGTTAGGCCAGGCAGTGGTGGCACGTGCCTTTAATCCCAGCACTTAAGAGGTAAAGAGGACAGCAGATCTCTGTGAGTTCAAGGCCAGTCTGGTCTACAGAGGGAGTTCCAAAACAGCCAGAGCTACATAGAGAAACCCTGTCTCAAAAAACAAACAAACAAACAATTGTTGGTACATACTCTATATGGATGAACCTTAAACACATTAAGCCATGTGAAAGAAATCAGACCGCAAAGAGCATGTTATCATTCCATTTGTATGGAATGTCTCCAACAGGTCCATCTGCAGAGAATGACATTAGATCAGGTGGGGGCAGAAGCAGTGATGCTAACGGTTTGGGAATTCTTTTTGCAGTGATGGAAATGTTCTATACTTAGCTCAAAGACGGCAGAACAGCTGAGGAAGTAGTAAAATTGCTCAGTTATATACTTTAAAATACAAGTGACGCACACACATACATAATGACAAATTCATATTCAGTATCTTAAAAAACCTTTAAAAATTTTAAAGCATAAGTTAGAAAATTTCAAAAATGTACACACACGTACATATACAGACATAAGGAAATATATGTGTATATATAGATGTAAGAAAATAGACATATATATGTATATACATGTGTGTATAAATACACACACATATATAAACATCCCTAGCAGAATTAAGAAAGAGCAAAGTATAATAAAGGTAATTTTGGGGTTCTGGGAAAGAGGGGTATCACTGACAATAACTGGTACAGTAGTAGTATTATCACCTCTCAGAGCTCCCCTTAATTGGAAAGAACAGCATCAATCACCATAGACAGAGCTCGGGTCCTATGGAAAGCAAGCCCCATACCTTTGTGTCTCTTGCTTTTCTTTTTTCTGGAGACTGATCTTTCCTGAGTGCTTTCCTCCTGAGCGTCCATCTCGTCACTGCTGTCCATGACGTCACACGGCTCACCCACCCCCGAAAGAGCCTCCTCTGCGGGAACCTGGGAGGCTTCCAAGCCACACAGAGATTTTACTAGGAGAAAACAAAGAAAAAAAAATTAAATGCACCTGGTCCCATTCAAAAAATACTTAGGCAATGTATCAGCAACCATGGAGGAAAGAGGCAATGTTGAAGAATGCTGAGGACCTATAACAAAAGCTGAAACAAAATTGTAGCATTTTAATAACCATTAAAAAAAATGGAAACCAATTGGCAAATTGTTGGCAATCTAAAGTAGCAGAAACTGACTCCTTCAAAGTGCCAACTTCGGGGAAGGGTGCACAATTCACACACTGTGAGCCCTGCAGACAATAAAAGCAAAAGGTCGTCTAGTCTCATGCACCTCAACTCCGAAGAGCAATGGCTTCAGAGAAACAGGATCCAATTAAAGCCTTCCCCTGCACTGGAGACATGTGACATAAAATATAAATCTAAGAGATCCAACTGCAAAAATCTTGAAAGCAAGACAAAGGTGGCAAAAAGAAAATAATATGCCAAAGTAATGGATGTCAAGTGCACGGTAAAAGATACATAAACTACAAAAACAGAGGGACTGGTATCAAGACGTGACAGTGGAAAGTAATGTGTACACAGAGTTGCGTGGAATTCTGTTGTGGTTTTGTGGGCTGACTGTTCTTTTGAGACAGGATCTTACTATGTAGACTGCTGTGTAAACCAGGCTAGCTTTGAACTCAGAGATTCACCTGTCTCTGCATCCCCAATGTTGAGGTTAAAGGAATGCCTACCCCATCTGGTCACAAAGTTGTTTTTTAAATTCAAAGAGGAAACAAAATATGTCAGTTCCAGAATCTGCCCATCAGGGCTACACACACCCATCCCAGCCCCAACATGAGAAAGCAAACTGTGAAAGGAGCAAACACGCTCATGGCCAGATGCCCAAAGGGCTGCAAGAAAAACATCGGGGCAAAATTCTGGGAAAACACACCACCTAATGCTCTCTTAAGGGCTTGGGCATAAAGACATCCACGAAAACCTACCTTCCTGCTGAACGGCGTTGGCCACGGCTTTCTTGACCCGTCCAGACCTCACAACCGCCGGATCCGAGTTGGCATAATCCGCCACGGTCACTGAAACAGAGCACAGCGCCAGGGCCTCCTCAGACTCCGGGCAAAGTCTCCCCGGCCGGCCGCTCCCGGTGGAGTCTTTCCCCGCCAGACGCCGCTGCCCAGCCCCCCTCCGCCACCCGGCCCCGCCCCTTGCCCACCTCGGCCCGAGCAGGCGTCGTGGGCCCGGAACTTGAGCCGCTTCCCTCTCTTGGGCATGGCGACAGTGTCTAGATGAGGCCCACTTAGCTGGCCGGGGCCCCGGGCCATGTCTCGGCCCCGAGAGCCGGCTCCCGGAGCCGCGGAGCACTTCCACCCGGCTCCGCGGCCATCCCGCACCCAGGTCCGGGCTATCGCGATGATAAGCGAGGGCTCTGCGTCCCGTTGGCAGCCGATGCCCCTCTCGGGGAGCCAATCGCCTCCAGGCCCCGGTTACGTCATCAGCCGGCGCCCCAGCTGTAGCCGAGGCTGGGTTCCCTAAAGGTAGCCGGTGCAGAACGGGGCGTGTTCGACATAGTCTTTTTTTGGGGCGTTTGGTGTGTTAGACCCAGTCCTCCGATTGGTGTTCATTAGAACCAATAGTTTACATCCTGGTCTCCCAGGTTATTCCTGCTAACGAGTCTATTCCCCGCTTCAGGGTCTAGATTGCGTATACGTGGTTATCTTCGTTCTCTCTTTCCCACTCACGCCAACCAACCTGAACGTAAATATCAAAGTGTTCGCTACGATTTCGTTTACAAAAGCTGCAAAAATTCTCCATCCAGACCTGTGGCTATCGCCTGTAATACCAGCACATAGCAGGTGGAGGAGGGAAGATCAGAAGTTCAAGGTCATCCTCAGTTCATAGCCAGCTGGGCTGTATGAGATTCTGTTTCAAAAGTAATAAGAAAATAAATGTCAGAATTCTCAAAGTGGAAAGGATTCTTAAAAGGTTTTTACATCACTATCATCCAAGCAAATTCTAGAAGGATAGATGAAAAAAGAATATCATATTTCCTTTGTATTGAAAGAGGTGAGTTGTGTCTTTATCCTCCTAATTTCCTTTCAGCTCCCAAAGTGTAACAGTCCCTGACTTAAAAAATAGTCCTTTTTCCGGGAGGTGGTGGGCCAGCCTTTAATCCTGGCACTCTGGAGGCAGAGGCAGGTGGATCTGGTCTACAGAGTGAGTTCCAGGAAAGTCAGGACTACACAGAGAAACCCTGTCTCAGAAAAAAACAAACAAAAAGACAGTCATTTTGACCCACCCAACTGGCAAGATCCATCCAGAAAGTGTCCTCTAAGACGCTTCAAAGGGGACTCCGTTTTAATCTAATTAAATAGTACTGTGCACAGAACTTCATTAAGAGCAAACCACTGGCTTTTTACCAGGATTATGAAACAGACTCTCACCAGGGGTCCTGTATTAATGCTTGGATCAATTAGAAATGATAACTGAAACAACATAATTGGTTATAATTATACTATACTCTAATTTATCTAAAATTATAACAGGAAGCAAGGGTATAATAGACTAAAATTGTTTCAAATAATTTTCCGTGTATACATAATTCATGTCTGTAGTTGAGTTCAAAATACAGCTGGTCAGTACTGAGCCTTCTCATCTCACATTACCAGTTAAAAATTAATGAAGCTTTCATGCGTGTAGATCTCTGCTCACGTGACACTCTTGAATACTCACATCCAGAGTCTGAGGGAATCAAAGATTAATATACCATCACAGCTATTAAAAAAAATTTAGCTAAAATGTTCTCTCATTTTAATGCTTTGGAATGACAGAAATTCTAGCTTCAAACCCACCCCCCGCCCCCCCCCCACTGCCAAAATAATTTCCTCCTTCAAAATTTGACTGAGAAAATCTTAAACAAGGTTCCTGGGACTTTAGAGGAACAAAGGCTCCCTGGGTCTTCTCTTTCTCCTTTTGTTACAAAGCAACAACTGGTGGCTGGGGAAATGGCTAACTCTCTCAAGTGCTTGCCATGAAAGATGCTTGGCAAGAACTTTAGCAGCTGAGCCTTCTCTCCAACCCCCACAGAAAAAGCAATGGTGACTGGGGATGGGGTTGGGGTGGTGGCTGTGGGGCCTCACTGGGGAGGTGGAGACAGGCTAATCCCCGAGGTTTGCTGGCTAGCCTCCTCCCCCTAACCACACACACACACACACACACACACACACTCACACACACACATTTGAGCAACAAATCTTGATTAGTAGTATTAATTGTCAGACCCAAATTTACAGATTCTTTCTAGAAATATAAACTAAAAAGATGACTCAAGTCTCTATTGTATTTAAAGGAAGTTGTTTAACCTAGGTATTACGGAAAAGAGTGGGTCTTTCTCAACCAAGCAGGAAATGTAAAGACAATATGTAAATAGGTAAAATATTAATATGTGCTATCTATCTAGATTATGTCCACAATACTCCAGGCATTACATTGTACTTTATTTTGTGCTAATAGTAAATAGTGATGTGTGTGCCTTTAAGATCCTTTCTTTTTTTTTTTTTTCTTTCTTTCTTTTCTTGGTTTGCTTTGGGTTTTTAGTGTGTGTGTGTGTGTGTGTGTGTGTGTGTGTGTGTGTGTGTGTGTGTTGTGTTGTTGTTGTTTTGGGGAGGGTCAAGACAGGGTTTCTCTGTGTAGCTCTGGCTGGCCTGGAACTTGCTCTGTAGAACAGGCTGGCCTCAAACTCACAAAGATCCACCTGCCTCTGCCTCCCTAGTACTGGGATTAAAGGCGTGTATCACCACCGCCCAGCTTAATCCTTTCTTTAAAACCTACACTGGTTCAATGGGCTGGAGAGATGATTTAGCAGTTAAGAGAACTGGCTGCTCTTCCAAAGGTCCTGAGTTCAATTCCCAGGAATTACATGGTGGCTTACAACCATCTATAATGAGACGAGATCTGATGGCCTCACAGAACACTGTAGACATAATAAATAAATAAATAAATAAATAAATAAATAAATAAATAAATAAATCTTTTTTTAAAAAAACCTACAGATTAGTAACACGAAAATTAAAATAAATACAGATCCTTCTCTTCGGTGTCCTACTTTTCAACAGGAAGAGTATATCCAGGAGCAATGCCACTCGCCTTCAATCCTAGCACTTGGCAGACAGAGGCAAGGGGTCTCTGTGAGTTCCAGAAACCTGTTCTACATAGCAAGTTCCAAGCTAGAACTTAGTAAGAATCTTCTCAAAACTAAAAATAAATTTAAACAGAGCGCAGATCATGCAGTTAGACTTTCATGGGTCAAAACTCTACAGGGGCAGTACACACCTGTACACACCTGTAAGCCCAGCATTTCTGAGGCCGTGGTAGAAGGGTCGTGAGCTTAAGGCCAGCCTGGATGGGACCTTGTCTCAAAAAGCCAAGGGCTGGGACTCAATGGCAGAACACTTGCTTAGCATATGACCTTGGGTTTGAAAAAAAAAGTCTTTGCCATTTATTATACATGTAACTTAATCCCTTACCTACACAGTGCAGGTAATATCACCTGCTTGATAGGATTACCAAATGATTACATTAACTCATAAAAAGCACTTAAAATAGCATACAGCAAGTGCCCACTAAACATTGGCTATTGTTATTGTGGTAGTGGTAATGACAGTTGAGTTTGGCTGCTATTATTTAAAGACACCTAAATGGGCTGAGATGTCTCAGTAGGCGCTCTCCATCCAGCCTGATGACTCTTGCTTCCTACTTCCTGAAGATAGACCACAAAGCGGAGTCACAGTCAAGACAGTCCATTCCAGTAGATTAAAATGCTCGCAGACTAGCTGGTGTTTATTGAGTCCTAGCCTGCAGGGGCAAGATTAGGTTTCAAACAGAAGACTATGCCCCAAGCCCATATCTAAAACCAGTATACTATGTCACCTTGACAGTGAACATTAATAACCTAAAAAATCAGCATATCATGCATATGGAGCCAGATCGAGAGACTCTGTAAGACAGAAAACAAATGGAAATACATTTCCATTATAGATCAACACTATGGACAAGGTCTAAAAAGAACTCAATTTTTAGTAAGAGTTCAGTGGTACCAGAGAAAGTTTATTAATTAAATCTAGCTGAAAGTGCTTGTGACTAGCTTTGTGAGCCTTATTTAAACTATATGGTTTTTTTTTTTTTTATTGTTCTTTTGGTTAAGTTCAGATGCTGAAGTGTTTCCCAGTTAAAATAAGAACAAAAAGAATAGCCAAACGATGGGGCCTTAGGGCTGTTCTCTGGGTTTGTCCTTCCTGTTAACATTGTCTTACCCTAATTAAATTACATCATCTCACCCTCTAAATATGTAAAATATTAGTATCCAATTCATAGAGTTGTGAGCATTAAGTGAGAAAGTATACAGGAAGCTCTTAGCTTAGTGTTTGATGTATAGTATGTACTCAATAAATGTCAGCTACAATTACAAGCAGAGGTATAATATTTTAATCAACACTCTCACAATAGACTCGTTGGTGAAGTTTTATAACAGACAGTAGATCTGGCCCTACACCAAAGACTCTAGGCATCCAAAAAAATTTAAATCTCATCTCCAGAGGAGGAAGAGATAGCCAGGTACTTAAGAACAGGTTCAGTTCCTAGTACCCACATGGTAGATCACAACTATATATAGAGATCATAACTCCAGTTTCAGGGTATCCAACACCCTCTCAGATGTCCACCAGCCACCAAGAATGCACATGGTGCACAGACATACATGCAGACAAAACATTTACACAAACCAAGAGGGGTTGCAGGTAAAAACTGTGTAAAGTTTTATTGGAACACATCCATTTGATCTATGGCTGCTTTCTCCCTTTGTAATTGACTCAGAGAGACAGTGTCAGAACTGCTGGTTAATTCGTCTCTGGTTCTCATGTCGATCATCTTGGATTCTCCTGAGTCCTAGGACCGTCATTCCGAGGAGTTTCTCTCAAGGAGTCGCAGAATCTTGATTGAGATCCAAAGTGTTCCTTTCACTTCACTTCTAATCCAGTCAGCACACATCCCTTCTCTGTGGTTCTCCCTGTGGCTGCTTAGGGGGATCCTAATTCTGAGAGCTGCCTGCCACTGTTTCCCCTGGTGTCTCTCTGCACTCTTTAAAGCCAAATCTGTGAATCTGCAGAGGCTGACAGGCAGACCGGAATTCCGCTGCAGCTGTAACCACATCTTCCTCAATGAGTTATCTGTGGCTACTTTCACTATACAAGAGCACTAAGACCATACAGCCCTAGAAGTCTAAAATCTACCGTTCTCTCTTTACAGAGGTGTCTGGGCAGTCTACACCACATGGGGGCAGTAGAGCCTCAGAGGATCAAAATGTTAGGACGTCATGAAATCTGACTGCAAAACTAAGCAACACCAACAACTACAGAAATGTTTTTACTAACAAGTTTCTTGTTCTTTCTTTCTTTTCTTGTTTTTTTTTTTTTTTTTTGTTTGTTTGTTTTTTTTTCGAGACAGGGTTTTGTCTACGTAGCTCTGACTGTTCTGGAACTTGCCCTGGCTTAAAATTTTGAGTGATGTTGGAACTGTTTAAGACTTCAGAGATCTTGGAAATAAACTAAAAGTTGTTTGTTTGTTTGTTTTCATTATAAGATGGCCCTGAGCACTTCAGAGACAGACACAGAACATTTTGAGTTTGAATATGAAATGTCCCCACAGGTTCATGTAATTAAAGTTTAGTTGCCAGAGGATGGGCTTTGGGGAGGTGACTGAATCCCGAGGGATCTGGTCTAGACAGTGGCATAACCACTTGTTAGATGAATAAATATGATGTTATTGCTAGGAGATGGTGAAAAGTAGGTGGGACCTAGCTGGTGGAATGAGGTCGCTGAGTGCTTGTCCATGGGGATTTGGCTTTGCCCTGGCCGCTTCCTGTGGTCTCTTTCTCTGCTTCCTGTCAGCCACGCAGTGAGTACCCGCTATCATATGCAAACACAGCATGAAGCTCGGCTCCACCCAAGTCATCAGAAATGACTAAGATGACTAGATTCTCTGAATCCATCCCCCCCCCCAATTTTTTCTTCCTGTCAGGTGTGTGGTAACAGCAATGCAAATATAGCTATTACATCAAGTGACGATTCATTTGATGGAATATCATATTTTGTTCATATATTTATCAGTTGATAGATATTTGAATTGTTTCTATTTGGAGCTATTTTTTGTTGTCAGTGGTTTTCTGAGACTAGTCTCATGTAGTCCAGGCCAACCTCAAATTTACTATGTAGCTGAGGGTGATCTTAAACTCCTGATCCTCCTGCCTCCACTTCCCAAGTACAGGGATTACAGATCTGCACCACCAAACTGGCCTGAGCGTTGGGCTATTTTGCCCAATATTCATGAGAAAATTTGGGGTAAGCCTATACTTCAGTTCTCTTGAGCATGTACCAAAAGTGAAATTGATGTGGTAATGCTAACATTTGCTTGAGTTTGTTTTTTGAAATGGTCTCCTGTGAGCCCTGGCTGATCTCCAGCTCACAGGCACATCCTGCCTCAGCCTCCCAAGTGCTGGGCTCTCAGTCCTCTGCCACGGTGCCTTACCTTATCTTTTTGAATAATCACCCCACTAACTGCCACAGCAGCTGTGCCATTTCAAATTCCTACCAGCTGTGAGGGCATCTGGTTTCCTTGCATCCTCACCGACACTTTTTACTGTCCATCTTTCTCATCACAGCTATCCTAATGGGTGTGAAGTTAGGGCTCACTATGGTGTGTACAGGGGGGCCTGCTTTGTGTGTTTTTGTCTGAGCACATGTATACATTGGGGTGTGTGTAGGTATGTATGGAGACCAAAAGTCAACTTTGGGTGCTTTTTCAATCCATCTCTATATTCTTCTTGCTGTTGTTGTTGTTGTTCAAGACAGTGTTTCTCCATTCAACAGCTCTGGCTTCTTCTGGAACTCACTCTGTAGACCAGGTTGGCCTGAAACTCACAGAGATCTGCCTCTGCCTCCCAAGTGCTGGGATTAAAGGCATGCACCACCACCGCCTGGCCCATCTCTACCTAATTTTTAAGAGACAAGATCTCTCACTGAATCTGGAACTTGCTCATTCCACTAAACTGGCTGGCAATGAACTCCAGAGATTCACATGTTGCTATCACCTTTACCCTCCCAAGAACTGGGGTTTAGCATGCCACTATGCTTGAGTTTTATGTGGGTACTGGGGATCTGAACTCAGACCTCATGATTGCATGGCAGGTACTTGGCTGAGTGAGAGATTGTGGCCTTGATTTGCATTTTCCCCAGATGTTCATCTATGGATGACATAGCTCACCATGTTAAGTGCAATAAGCTTCCAACAGCTCTTTCTTCATACATTGTTCTACCAAATAAATACATTCTTTTTATTACATTAAGCAATATGTGAGCTGGAGAGATGGCTCAGTGGTTAAGAGCACTTTCTACTCTTCTGGAAGACCCTGGTTTAGTTCCCAGCATCCACATCAAGTGGCCCACAACTACCTGTAACTTCAGTTCCAGGGGATCCAACACCCTTTTTCTAGCCTCCACAGGCACCAGGCACACTCCTGGTGCATATACACATAAAATAAAAGCAAACAAATATTTAAAAAGAATAGGTTGTGTAAGGCCAGCAAGATGCCTCAGCACGTAAAGGTCCTTTCTGCCAACCCTAATGACATAAATCCTCTCTCTGGAATCCACATGCTTGTCGTCTGATCTCCAAACACAGCTTGGCTGTTGGAGCACAGCATCGTAGCATGACATTGCTATGGTGCCTGGAAGTCTCTGGGAGGAAGACATACTGGCTGGGTCACAGGCTGATTAGAACTTCAATGATTTCAGAGAGGGTGGAATGTTACAGGTCCAGGGCCTAATTATGAATTATGTGGAGATCTCTTGACCTCTTAATAGCCATTTCCTTACTACTTCTGAAAGTGACCTAACATCTTTGTGACTACTAGGTAAATCCCTAGGGATATACAAAGAGACCCCTAGCTTCCATCAATCAAAAGGCTAAGAATGCTGTCAGATAGCATCTGAGACCCAGGGCTGAGATGGTCCCGCTTTGCAGTGACCTTCCTACCTGATGTCTCCACTCACATATTTTGGGTTTCTTGTTTGTTTGTTTGGTTGGTTGGTTGGTTTGGTTTGGTTTTTGTTTTTTTTCGAGACAGGGTTTCTTTGTGTATCCTTGGCTGTCCTGGAACTCACTCTGTAGACCAGGCTGGCCTCAAACTCACTGAGATCCACCTGCCTCTGCCTCCCTACTACTGGGGTGAAAGGTATGAGCCACCACTGCCTACCTGAGTTGGTTTGTTTTGATCAGTCATGTTAATTAGGTGATCCAAAAGGGGGCTTTTGATTGCTGGACTGTAATGAGTCTTTTTCTTTCCCACGAGCCAGCTCCCAAATAATGACATGAAGACTTCTTATTAATTCTGAGAGCTCAGCCTATAGCTTAGGCTTGTTTCTGACTAGCTCTTATAACTTAAATTAACCATTTATATTAATCTATGTTCTATCAGTGGCATTACCTCTCTCCCATCTTGCACCCCCTGTTTCCTTGCTGTGTCTCCTTGCATCTCCAGAGCCTTAATTCACTTTCTACTTCCTCTTTCTACCAGGAAGTCCCACCTATATCTCTTGCCTAACTATTGGCTGTTCAGCTTTTTATTACACCAATCACAGCAATACACCTTCACACAGTGTGCAGATATCCCACAACAAATCTTGGATGCATATTCAGATGTCTGCAATGTGGTAAACATAAAAAAGACTCTAGACGAACAGCAGGATGGCTCAGCTGGTAAATGAAGGGCTCCAGTAGGCCCAAGCATGGCAAACATGGCTCTGGAAGGTCCTGCCCTCCCCCACTCCCTCTTCTGTTGTTGGTTGGCTTTGCTTTTTACTCTTGTGGGGGGCCCACCACCCAGCCCCCAAATAATCACACATGGAGGCTTATTCTTTTTTTTTTTTTTTTTTTTTTTTTTTTTTTTTGGTTTTTCGAGACAGGGTTTCTCTGTGTAGTTTTGCACCTTTTCCTGGAGCTCACTTGGTAGCCCAGGCTGGCCTCGAACTCACAGAGATCCGCCTGCCTCTGCCTCCCGAGTGGTGGGATTAAAGGCATGTGCCACCACCACCCGGCAGGCTTATTCTTAATTATAAATGCCTGGCCTTAGCTTGGCTTGTTTCTTGCTATCTTTTCTTTACTTAAATTATCCCGTCTACCTTTCACTTCTGGGCTTTTTCCTTTCCTTGCTTCTGAATATCTTACTTTCACTCTTGTGGCTAGGTGACTGTCCCCTAGCATCTTCCTCTCCCTGTTCTCTTGCTCTTCTTTCTTTTTTCTCCCAGAGTTCTCCTTCTGTTTATTCTCTTTGCCTACCAGGCCAGCCTATTCTTTCTCCTGCCTCACTATTGGCCATTCAGCTCTTTATTAGACCAATCATGTGTTTTAGATAGGCAAAGTAACACAGCTTCACAGAGTTAAACAAATGCAATACATCTTTGCATCATTAAACAAATGTTCCATGGTATAAACAAATGTAACACATCTTAAAATAATATTCTACAACATTTCCCCTTTTGTCTAAATAAAAAGAAAGGTTTTAACTTTAACATAGTAGAACTATACACAACAAAAACAGTTATCAAGTAAAAATTACATTTACAATATTCTGTCTATTGGTAGTAAGCATATTCAGAGAAAATAATTCTTTATCTATCCTATCTTAGTGAATTCAAAGTTTTAGACCTAACTTGCTTCCTACCATAACTAGAAAAAAACTGCAACTATAACTATCTAGTCTTCAATTCCATCAAAGACCCAGAAGAAGCTGGTGGCCAGGTTGGAGGTAGGTGACCAAGAACTACATTCAACCTTCTTAAAGCTCTAGAATGCCAGTGCTTGCGCTGTGGCGGGCATTTTTACTTAGTTTTCTGTTACTGCTTAGCTTACTGGCTGTTCAAGGACTCACCGGCAGGCAGAAACTCTTAAAGGAGCCGTATCTTCTTTCTCCCCACCCCAGCTTTCTCAGGCCCTACATGGAAATTCTAGAGCCTCATGTTGGTACATCAAAATGTTGTTGGTTGTTTTTTACTCTTGTCTCTTTTACTCTGGGGGGGGCTTGCCGCCAAGCTCCCAAATAAATACACTGCTATGGAATAATCCTCTTGTACACTGTAAGATTTGTCACTTGAATTGGTTTAATAAAACACTGATTGGCCAGCAGCCAGGCAGGAAGTATGTGTGGGGCAACCAAACTAAGAACGCTGGGAAGAGGAAGGGCGGAATCAGGAGTCACCAGCCAGATGCAGAGGAAGCAAGATGAGAATGCTGTACCAAGAAAAGGTACCAAGCCATGTGGCTAAACATAGATAAGAATTATGGGTTAATTTAAGTGTAAGAGCTAGTTAGTAATAAGCCTGAGTTACTGGCTGAGCAATTTGTAGTTGCTCTGTGTGGTAAACCTCTGTGTGGTAATTTGGGAAGCAACTGCTGGGTGTTTGGGAGTTCCTGGTGGAATAGAAACTTCCACCTTCAATACACAGAGGACTTTTCTTACTTATGAGTGCCCGGCCTTAGCTTGGCTTGTTTCTTGCCAGCTTTTCTTTACTTAAATTATCCTGTCTACCTTTTGTCTCTGGGCTTCTTCCTTTTCTTACTTCTGAGTATCTTACTTTCACTCTTAGTCCATGGCTGGCTGTGTGGCTGTGTGACTGGCCCCTAGCATCCTCCTCTCCTTGTTCTTCTGTCCTTCCTTCTTTTTTTCTCCCAGATTTCTTATTCCCTCTGCCTGCCAGCCCCGCCTATCCTTTCTCCTGCCTTGCTATTGGCCATTCAGCTCTTTATTAGACCAATCCAGGTGTTTCAGACAGGCACAGTAACACAGCTTCACAGAGTTAAACAAATGCAACATAAAAGAATGCAACACATCTTTGCATCATTAAACAAATGTTCCACAGCACAAACGAATGTAACACATCTTAAAATAATGTTCTACAACACCCTTCCTTGCCTGTTAGGTTACGACACTAAAGCTAACCTATTCCCTTAATTTGGCTACTTCTTCCTCCTGAGGCAGACCACCAAGGTCCAGCTATCAAAGTAGTTAAGTCCAGTTATGGAATATTTGTATGTTATGTGAAGGTATAGATACATGCAGCAAACCCAGTCCAAAGGGGTCATTGACAAAGATTCAGACTCTTTGTAATGTAGGCTTGGATCACATCACCAGACATGATACCAAGACCTGCTGAGGTGACAGCAAGAGGAACTTAAAATGGGAATCAAGTTGTAGCCCAGGTGCCAGCTATAGCAATGAGGACACAGTTGACCCTTCAGAGTTTCCTGTAGATAGAGAGGCCAATGGGAACTATGGGGCATTTCTCCCCAACCCGTATGGAGAAGTCGATCTGTGAGATACAGGAAGTAGGCTGTGGCGGCACTGAAAATGCCTCTGGCTTACAACTCCTGTGACTGGGAGCATGTGCCACCGTGACCTGTGTGATGGTTAATTCCACCCCCACCCCCAGACAGGGTT
This sequence comes from Peromyscus leucopus, assembly GCF_004664715.2. Classification (NCBI taxonomy): domain Eukaryota; kingdom Metazoa; phylum Chordata; class Mammalia; order Rodentia; family Cricetidae; genus Peromyscus; species Peromyscus leucopus. Next base: position 54,609,469 of record NC_051076.1, on the reverse strand, counting down.
TCTCTGTGTAGCGCTGGCTGTCCTGGAACTGGCTCTGCAGACCAGGCCGGCCTCAAACTCACAGAGATCTGCCTATCTGCCTGTACCTGCCTCCTGAGTGCTGGGATTAAAGGCGTGTGCCTCCCCCCCCCAACTTACCTCCTTACCCTCCTCACCCCCCTCACCCCTCTCACCCCCCTCACCTCCTCACCCCAGAATGATGTCAATATGACAAGACCGAGTCACCATGTGAATAATCTCTGGGCATGTCTGTGAGGAATGTTCTAGATTACATTAATTGCAGTGGGGGGACCTACCCTGAATGTGGCAGTACCATTCGATGGGCTTGGGTCTCTGAATAGAAAGGAGGAAGCAAACTGAGCACAGGCATTTATTTATCTGTCTCTGCATCCTAACGGATGTCACGTGACTGGTCACCTCAAGCTCCTGCCACTGTGATTTACCTTTGGACTGTGAGCCAAAATAAACTTACTCCTTCCTTAAACCTCTCTTGTTAGCCGTTTTTGTTCCAGCATGTAAGATAACTAATACAGCCATCTATGGGGAAAATAAACAGGATTAGAACCTCAAGGTGCCTTCCATATAAAAACCCATCCTACACATCGGTAAGAAGATGCACAGGAACCACCCACCACTGCAACCATGAGGGGCACATAGATGGTGTGTGTAACAGCAGAGATAGTCAAATAGTTCAAAGGAACTAAAACAGACACAAACATGCTCAGTAACAGATGTGACAAGAATTTACAGAGTCTTTCTACAGTAGTACTGGAAGAACGGGGTATCAGTTTAAAAAGAAAAAGAACTTCAGCATCTACCTCACTCCATACATGGATATTATTTTGAGATGAATCATAAGTCTAAAGGTAAAAAAAAATAACACTATAAAACTTTGAGGAAGACCAGGAGGAGAAGAGGGAAGAGAAGGAGGAGGAGGGAGAGGAGGAGGAAGAAGACAAGGAAAAGGAGAAGAGGAAAAGGAAGGGGGGAGGTGGAGGAGTGTCTTTGTTACTTTTCTATTGCTGTCATAAGACACCATGATCAAGGCAGCTTATAGCAGAAAGAGTTTATTTGGGGCTTAGCATTTCAGAGGGTTAGAGGGCATGCCCATCATGGTGGGGAGCACAGCCATAGGTATACAGGCATGGAGCTGGAGCTGAGCGCTCACATGTTGAGATATAACCATGAGGTAGAGAGACGTGGAGGATGGCACCAGTCTCTTGAAACCTCAAAGTCCACCCTCAGTGACCCATCTCCTCTGTTGAGGCCACACCTCCTAATCCTTCTCAAACAGTTCCATCAACTGGGGACTAAGTATTCAAACATTAGCCTCCAAGGACCATTCTCATTCAGACCACCACATGGGGGAGGGGGAAGCAATAGTATTGGAAATACAGTCCCAGCAGTGAAAAAGAAGAGATAAAGAGAAATACAGGGAAGCCTCAGAGGGCCACTGCACACTTCTAAGTCCAAAGGAGAGTTCGATATTAGGAGAGCTGGATGTCTGAGTACAGTTGTGTGGTAATCCACCAGGTAGCACAGACAGCAGAGGAGAACACACAGTGCTGACCAGCCCATGGGGCCCTCTGATAAGGAAGGGATAACTCAGAATCCATACTTGTTGACTCAAACTAGCAGGTAACATTCCAATTTCAAGACACAAGACTGAAAGGCTGGTTTGAAAACTATGTCCCCACCTCACCTAGTAGCAGGTGTCTGATGTAAGGCCAGATTGACACCAGCACCCATTCAGGGTGAACAATGGTTGTCAGGTGAGGTTTCCTGGGAGGAGTGACTAGCTACAGCAACCTCAGAGGAGCCACTCTGGGACTACATCCTTCAACACTAAGGGTTGTTTTTTTTTCTTTTTTCTTTTTCTTGATTTCAGAGAAAATCCTACTCCAGTTAACCTTCAAACAGCATTTTCTGCTGGTCAGAAAGACTTCAGTGGATTTTGCACTGGAAACTTGGTGAAGATGTGGTCCTGAATAGAAATTTCTGGTTTCTTCCAGGTTTGTATGGATCCCTGCAGTCGGCCATGATGTAGATACACCAAGTCCTTCTGACTTCACCCAAAACCTTGTCTGTCTACTTAACATAATCCTGGAAAGGATCAGGCCCAAAAGTAAGTATGGAGTTGAGAGATGAGATCTAATTTAATTATCACTAATCCCCACAGGAAGATGGCTTGAATTTGATACTTGGGAGGGAATATAGTTAATACTTAACCCTAAATTTCCTCTTCATTTAAACTTTGTTTTGTTTTGATTTTCGAGACGGGGTTTCTCTGTATAGCCTTGGTTGTCCTGGAACTCACTCTGTAGACCAGGTTGGTCTCGAACTTACAGAGATCCACCTGCCTCTGCCTCCCAAGTGCTGGGATTAAAGGTGTATGCCACTACCACCCCAGCCATTTAAAAAAGTATTATGGAGGTGGACAGGCTCAGTGGTTAAGAGCACTGCCTGCTCTTCCAGAGGGCCCTGGTTCAATTCCCAGCACCTAGACAGTGGCTCACAACCATCTGTAACTCCAGTTCCAGGGGTTTCAACACCCTCTTCTGGCCCTGCACGCACCAGACACATATGTAGCATACAGACATACTTACAGGTAAAATACCTATACACATTTTAAAAATAGTTTATTACTATCACAACCTGCCAGTGGCATTGGCCAAGAAATTGAAGTTGAATTTGAGATTGAACAGAACCAGAGGACTCTTAGGCTAGTGCCTTTACCAGAATTCTGTGAAACTTTTATTCCAGATAGCTCACAGAGAAACAGTGGCAAACATACCATTTCTCATCACTATCACCAGATGTGCTCAGGAGGTCTCACAGTGAAATGGGGACTGTTTACATAATGTCTTGAGCACACTAAGCTGCATTGCTGAGGACAGGGGAGGAAACATCTTGCTGAGGGCATTTCTCCCAAGGGAGTAAACAAAGGTCTATGGGAACAGAGTTCACACAGCGGGAAAGTGCCAGAAAGTCTATTACCTGCAGGCGACATGTTACACTTGTGAATTTACTTACTTCTTTCTTAAGTATGTGTGTACACATATATAGGAACCTGCACATGATGGCATCTGTGTGGAGGTCAGCGGACAATTTCCAGGAGTTGGTTCTCTCCTTCCACCATGGAGATCCCAGGGATAGAACTCAGGTCATCAAGCTTGCCAGCAAGCACTTTTACCTACAGCCTCTGTTTCCTCTTCTTGTAAACATATCCTCTCCAGTTCCCCTGGGAGCATAGAGAAGGCAGGAGCTCCACAGAATGAAGCCCTTGTGTGTTATCTTTCTTGAGATGGCTAAAGTAGGGGCAAGAAAAAATCTGGACGAAAAAAGGTTAAGACAGTAATCAGGTATTGGGAATGCTCAGTCCGGGAAGGGTGGGCTCAGGACATGGCATGCCAGGCAGGAAGGGCACCCCTGCTCTCTGAGTAGGAGGCCCTCGGGATCTACTGCTGCTCAGCTTCCTTCCACAGCACTGGCACCATGCAAGGCTGCCTGTGGAGATGCATCAGAGTCATGGCATCCTTCGTCATCCTGGGATTCTTTATTCGAGAGAATAAATCAGCACGTGTCGAGTATAATACATTGCAGGTGAGTACTAGGGCTAGAGGCGTCTCCGCCCTTCACAAGAGAGGGTTAAAGCCCCTAGGCTCATCGTGGCAATGCCAAAGGAGAGCGTCTGAGGAATCCAGACAGTGTCAGAGAGGAGGTTACCTTTGGACTAGACTTGGGACTTAGAGGATTTGGGAAGGGCAGGAAGAGGAGCAGGCATTCCAGGCATGGAGAAAGCACAGGCACCTTCGGAGGAGGTGTTGACCAGCAGGACACAGGTGATGAGGAACACCTGTCTGCTGCCACCTCCTCAGCACACCTACCATGACAGATAATATCGGAAGTAACTCCCCCCAGTGTGAACCTCAGCACACACCCGGGGCAGCTGAGGCTTTGGGAGGCAGAGCTGTGTGTATTGAGACTCAGCAAGCGAAAGGACTTTCAGGTTGAGGCAGCGTGGGGAAGACGTTAGAAGCAGGGTCAGGCCCTGCCTTTCAGAACACAGCAGAGGTCTGAGTCAAGTTCGACAATGATTGCCAGCTTGACCCATGGTAATGAAATGGCATGTGGGCAATGGCTTCTTAGTGGGCAGGTTCTCACTCTACAGGATTCCAGGGCCACATGACTGTGGCTGGCAAGTTCTGGGGGTAGGGGGCAGGAGGTCATGACCAGGAGGGGAGAGCAGAAAGCTGGGCCCGAACAGATTCCACGTAATGGATCCTGGGGTCATCCAATCTGCCCTAAAGAGGACACGTGCCCAGTTGTCTCCAGAGGATCCTGAGAATCACCCTTGGAGCTGATAATATATCATCTTGTATTCAGAATGAAAAGAAGAAAATAATACAGCAGATAGCTCAGGAGCAAATCAGCTCTGAAATCAAGAACCATTTGAAATACTTCACCAAGATGCAGAAAAGTTCCCGTGTACTCCAGCATGCCAACTACACATTTCTGGCTGGAACCTCTCTCCAGGGAAGGTGTGAGTATGTGGAAGGGGCCATCGGACCTGGAAACGGCCAGGCAATGTCTTTCATCTAGAAAAGGAGAGTGGGGTCTAAAGGACAGAGCTGGCACCTAGTGGGAAGCAAGGTACTCTGAGTGAGGGCAGCCAGGTTTCCACTTCGGTTCATTTTCCTCCTACCCGATCCCCCTTGAATGCCCAGCAGGACCCAAAGGCCAGAGTGACGCTGTGAGGGAGCCTGTGGTGATACTCATTCACGCCAGGCTTCTGGGGAAGGGAAGATGGATGGAAGCGGAACCAGGAAGACTGGGACAGGGGTGGGGGAAGAGGTGGGTAGTCAAAAAAGAAGGTAGTGTGAACTCACCGGCCACTGAACTGCACAGCTCAGTGAACTGGACTGGCAAGACAGGGGGATTTAAAGGGACTTGAGGACGCCCTAGTGCAGGACTGGGTAGTCCACGGTAGTTGAGATAACTCTAATGGTCAAGGCCAGGCTAAGAGAATTGGCTTACATGGCAATAGCTACATGGTTCCATACCAAAGAGAGCCTTACCCTCTGTGAAGCGTCTCCTATGAGCCTTTCAAAGTATTGAGCGAGCAAGTGAGACTCATACCTTTGAGCAGGTATTCACCTCCCACAGCCCTATACTCCCACGAGAAGCAGATGTGAACCTGGCCTGGGAACTAGCATTAGGTGAAGGGCTGGGAAGTAAGTCCTGTGACCCACCCACCTTGCTGAAGTACTGAGGGTGTGTGTCCCTGTGTTCCTCAGGGATGCTGACCGTGGGGATCTCCTCAGTGCAGCGTACCCCTGGCAGTTACCTCTTGGACACCCTGAAGTCCCTGTTCCAAGCTTCCACAGAAGAAGACTTGGAATATATGCTGGTACTGGTCCTTCTGTCAGACACTGACCCCAAATGGCTCAACCAAACAGTTGCCAACATTTCAGGTCTCTTTCTGCCGCACATTGAATCCGGGAGGCTGGCAGTGGTCCACGGTCTGCTTGGTGGCTCCTTGGCAAAGAGTGTAAATCATACCTCACCCTGTGAAGCGCTTTATTCTAGGCAGAAAACAAGTTCTGCCCTCCTCATGAATTTTGCCAGCAATCTCTCTGACTACTTCCTGTT